>NC_080581.1:71781816-72081816 GCF_029962835.1 Magnolia sinica
GAATTTGATGTACTTCATTTTTTAAATCATGTCCTGAAATAATCTTTAAAAACGGATGGATGGGGTAGATGTAGGGTCCATATATCACGGTTGGTCCCACTGTCAGGAATCTATCCACTGCGCCCGCTTTTCTCCTGCAAGAGCCTTCGGCATGAAGTTCCTGGACAAGGATGTTGGTAGAAAATCCACCCTGTCCATCTGTGTTTCTAGATCATTTTAGTGTATGCCACCAAACAGGAGTTAGAGACAAAACTCAACTCGGTCACACGAGAGGGAAAATTGGGGAAAGAAATGCCTACTGTTGAAACCTTCAAGGGCTCCACCTTGATGTTTATATGCCATCCAAACCGTTTATAAGGTCATTACAACTAGGACTAAGGGAAAAACTAAATGTTTATCCTGATACAAGACTTTCATGGCCACAAAAATGTTTCAACGGAACTCACTAAATCACCACTGTTTCCTCTCGTGTGGCGTACTTAAGCTTTGGATATACCTCACTTTTGGTCACATGTCCTGAAATTATCTCAAAAAACGGATGGACGGGTGGATTTGTGGATTTGTCACGAATATCTGGGTAGGCCCCACCCAGCATCTTTGGGCAGGAACTTCCTGCGAGAGGCTTCGGCGGGAAATCCGCGTCCGCCGAACTTGGATTGTATAGGGTGGAACATAGCAACGGGCGTGTTGACGTGTCAAACTTTTGTAGGTCCATGAACACAAACGATCCGCGCTTACTCAAAAGGCATCAACAGTACCACCTCTATATACAGACATGCACGTACATGTACAGTACATGCACACACGTGCATGAAGATGCATTATGCCTGGAGTATCTTATCAATGGATATAAACTGCTTAGTCCATGAAAATCAATGATAATAGCATTTTCGTTAGCTTTGCTGAAGTGGGACTCTTCCCTAGCCTTTTTCATTCTATAACATCCCTCTCTCTCAACAAACACTCTCAACGCTTCTTCTTCTTCTTCTTCTTTAAATTTAATTCCTGCCCATTCCAGTTCAAAAGTCAGGTCATGGAGCCGGGTGCAATTGCTGACCTCCAACATTAAGCGCCCATGAATCCAACCGTCCACCCAGCTCAGTTTACTAATATGCAAAACAATACATCCACCTTTCATTTCAGCAGATTCTTCGGTCTACATCCTTCGCCCTCTTTCCAAACTCCACTCTCAGCAACAACTCTACTTTGTGAAACTATAATGCGGAATAGAATATGCATCAAGCATGGAGATTAAATAATATAAATGAAGCATACTTATTGAAAAGCTTTTGCCAGGAGATGGCTGAAATCTTCCGCACCTTACACCCTCAAAAAAAGCACACTTTGATGGAAAGAAGAAAGCTTCAGATATATGTTGGCTCAAAGACCCAACTATGTTTAAATAGTTATGGGAGGGAGGAGTTTGTAACCCATCGAAAACGAGAACGCCATGTGTGTAACAAAACGTGGTGCACCACGCCTACACAAATTAGAGACTGATCACATCTTTAGTGGAGTCCACTGGTATCCAACTCTTAGGGAGATCTAAACCGTTAATCAATTAGGCCCACCTTATAGAAATTCTTATATTATTCCACTTGGGCTACATTGAATAATGTCAAGATTTAATTTTGAAAATATTTTAAAAAAATGTTTTAATTTTGAAGAAAACATCTGAACAGCTAACCAATGCAATTAGTGGATAATACGAGCAACGCTTCTATAATTTTGTCCATCAAAATTATTGGTATTGAATCGTGGTAGCTATCACAATATTTAATCTTGACGAAGTGAGACTAAACATCGTCATTGGAGGTGGGCATCGAGCCGAGTCGAGTTGAGGTGGGCCAAGCTTGGCTTGGCTTGTCTATGGTGTACTCGAGTTCGAGCTCGAGCTCAACATTGAAGCTTGACTTGTTTGCCAAAGCTGTCGAGTTGAGTTCGAGTCGAGCTAGTGGTTCGAGTCGAGTCGAGTTTACCTCGAGTTGAGCTCGAGCTTGTTGGGTGAGAGAGTAATGGATTCTGTTCTTGATCCTCCTTCATTGATGAAAATTCAAAAATCTTATGATAATAAAAGCAAAACTCAATGAAAAAATCAAACAAAGCTTCGAATCAAATGAGGAAACCTGTAAAAACCGATCTGTTTTTGATCTTTTTCCACCACCAGAAATCTAAGTACTAAAAAAGAAACAGAGCAGAACACAGATTAGAAATTCAAGAGCTCTAGCCAATCAGATCATCGGATTTTCTTGAAGCTCTAACAAATCTGAAAAGAACCCATCTTGAATTTCTTGGGTTTCTCGCCTAAGAAGTATATCTCAAGAGATTGAAATCATACTATTGTGGAGCTGAAATGAAAACTGGTAGTGGTGGTCGGGGCGGGCGTGTGGCTGGCAGTGGGCAGAGAAAGAGAAGAAAGGAAAATGGAAGGGAGTGTGTACGGTCGGGTAGATATTCTAAGGTTTGTTTTTTATTTTTTTTATCTTTAAGTTTAAACTTAAAACTTATATTAATATAATATATATAATATTTAATATATTTATTAACCGAGCCGAGTCAAGCTCGAGTTCAAATGCCCCCTGGTCGAACTTGGCTTGAACTCAACTTGAGCTTCAAATAATTAGCTTGGCTCGGTCGAATCGACCATTCAAGCCGAGTCAATTCAAGCTTACTCGAGCCGAGTCAAGCGAGCTTTTCGAGGTAGCTTGACTTGTGAACAGCCCTAATTGTCATGAATACCACTAATCTTTTTTGTTTTTTTTAAAACACACGCACACACCCCCACACACTCACGCCGTAGTGGGATTTCCCCGCCTATTGATGCTTGAACCCTTGACCGGGTGTTGAAACTCTTGAGAGTCTACCACCTGAGCAAGAGTAAGGATCTGAATACCACCAACCTTAACAATATGGATCAAGCTGATATTTATGTGGTCCCTTCATCCATGTCATTGTGAACTTATCACCAGGTTGGATGACAAATAAACATTCTGGTGGCCCCCATGAAGTTTTTAATAGTGGGTATTCAATCACCACTGTTTCATGTGGCATGGTCCACCTCATATTTTGATGTGCTTCATTTTTTGGATCATGCCTTAAAATGAGTTGTAAAATGGATGAACGTTTGGTGTGGATGTAAGGCACATAGATCAAGGTGGGCAGCTCACAATCAAGGATCCTCCCAACTCGGTGGATTCTAGGATCCACCAAAGCCACGACCAGAAGCATGGGTGGAATTAGAGCGGGCCACCCTTGTCAGGGGACACTAAGCAATAACTTTTTAAAGGGAGGTTCCATAGGGAGCGGTTTAGGTGCACCCCGGGCTTCACCCAAGACAATGCGGTGTTACTGGAGGCCCATTTTGATGCATGTATTCTTTATTCATGCCATGCATCTATTTTGAAAGATCTTTTTAGGCATGGCACAAAAAACGAAGAAGATACAAATCTCAATGAATCATATGCTATAGGAAATAATAGTGATTGAATGCCCTACCATTAAAAATTTCTTAGGCCCCACTTTAACGTTTCCATGTTATTTGTTTGCCATCCAACCTAAACAAATATTAGCTTGATCCAAAACTTTTGTGGTTCATTAATAGTCAATCACCTATTTGTTATGATATGGTTCATTTAAGATTTGGATCTGCCTCATTTTAACCCTGCAAAAAGGACCTCACAGTAAGGGCCAATCTGTCCTGGGTGAAGCCGGGCTGCAAATGGTCCGCTCCCATTTATAGAGCCATGCTGATATGGAAACAGGAGGCGGCGGCGGAACGGTGATGATGGTGGCAGCTGTGGTTATAATCCATGACCATAAGAAGTAAAAACATCTAAAAAGGCTTTTCACTAAAAATGGAAATGGCACCAGTTCTGTATTTTCCGGAGGGGATCCAGGACGGCTACATTCTGCAGGAATTCGTCTTTTTCTTTTTTTCACGGGAAATGATGAGACCAGTAACATAACTAGGATTCCATAACCCAAAATGACCCTTCAAATATGATTCTCGACAACTTTTGAAATTGAAATTCATGGGAATGGTTTCATATTTTCAGTGATATGTGGGGTTGTTTTCAGAATCTCATAGAGAACTTAAAAAAAGGAAGAAGATAAAAACGATGGAAAAATAAGGGTTCAAGAGAACATAAATTTCTAATAGTGTGAACGGAAGTAGAAAAGGATGATCATCAAAGCTAATCACAATTCCTAACTAAATGCAGTCGGCTGCATGAATCTTGTGCCACTATTCCACCATATGCATCTTCAGTTAAATTATAGGGCATCAAATCTTTATTGACTAGCTCCAGCAAATCCTTTTGCATAGGGCATCAAATCTTTATTGACTAGCTCCAGCAAATCCCTTTTGTACATTCCCCTATGCCTGCCTTTTTAAAACCTTCAACTTAATTAACTCGCTCCCAATTGCTATAGCTCTTGGTTACAGTTAAGCATGTCCAAATCATGAGAGAAAAGTAGAAATGATTGTTTATACTTTTTTTTTTAATTTTTACACACACTCTCGTGGACTAATAAGACACCACCACATGTCTGCATTACATGCCTAACAATGACGCAGGGATGAACGTAATGAGGTAGATCACCGTCTTCCTCAAGGATAACTACTTCGAATCCACAAAGCTTCTCTGGACTCCTCATAGAGACTTCTCGAATCCATGAGGAAAAAAAGTAAGAAAATAGAAATAATATTCTAGAAAATTTGCAAATTGATTGATGTCTGAATAAATGAGTATACACCCCTTTAAATAGGGATACTAAGCCATGGAACAAGTTTTAGAATTAAACTAAACTGAAACTCCTAGAAATTGCGACTTAATATAAGTAGTAAACTTACTATTTATAGATGGTCATGATTCCTACTAGTGTGCATGGTTTTCGGCCAAAAATAGTGTCCTAGTTGGTCAAAGCATGATGTTCCCCTAATTATTCTAAGCACTTTTCATGTTGGGCGCAACTCGTGAAGCCCAACGGATGAAGAGTTATACTCAAACTAAAACTTACTATAAATAGTAAAAACAAAATTAAAAATGGAATTTGACTGTGGATTTGATGGTATTTCACAAATTTGGCATGGGCAACCTAGCAAACGGGATGGATGGCCAAAGTAGCTTGTCTTACTCCAAAATAATATACAGTATGTCCGATAGCTCATTCCGGTTTGCGGGATATGTCCATTTTAAGTTCTGACGATCCAGATCACCTTCGCTTCCGATCTTGCCTTTTTGATTTATCTTGGCCATAAAATTGTCTGCGAGCCGATCTACATCAAATAATGACAGAATCGTACTCACACTCAAGGATAACTTTTGTCTTTATTCTTTCACGACATATTTTTACCATAAATATGGTGGCATAGAACCGTACACACACTTCTAGAGGAGATGAAGCGAAGAGTGATATGTAGTCCTAATTCGTGTGATACATAATCAAAGAAGCATACCCCAACATGTCCACAGAAGACTCAGTAAGGTAAGGATCCAATCACAGATTTAGATATGCTTGGTAAAGTCGTCTCTCATGATCCTTCCAAAATGAGAGATCTTTCCAAAGACGTTTAGAGCTCTCTCAATGATTACGAAGATTTGAAGATTGTACCAATATCAATGCGAATGAAAACTAATGAATTGAATCTCGATCTGAATCCAGTAGAACCAATTCTACTAGCTACAAAATATTCACAGTCACGATAAAGGGAGATTTAAAAATGATTTGTGACTTAACCGGATCAAGTAAGATTGATCCCTAAAGAGTCACAAATCTCTATAGTCACGCTAGCAAGAGATCCAAAAATAGTTTTAGATTCATGGATATCTCTTGTAGGAAGAGCATGTAAAAATTTATAGTAGCAAAGGATCTTGAACCAATAAGAAAACCCGCGAGAGTTTTGCTGGCTTTAATTAAAAGCTATAAAATGAGAATGCGATGAAGAGTTCGAGGCCCATGCCAAACATAATCTATCTTTATAGTCTATCCTTTTATCTTAGCCTAACTTTTGTTTTAGATCAGATTGCTATCGTCCATCACCATTGCTACGTTACACTTAAGAGTAGGATAAATATCCAAAACCTTTTGTTGTTAGATCATGATCAACCGAGTCCTTATTTGGAAGATCAAACATCTTGGTCATATCTTACTGACCATTCGCTTAGATAATCCATCCATACAGGTGGTTTAGGTGTTTGTCTCTTGTTTTATTTTTCTGCTTTAGTTTTATTTATTACTCTGATGATTGTATTGAGCATCAATTATAAATTAATAAAAATCAACATTATTTTTACCCTTTGCTATTTTAGTTTGTTCATTCGCTTCTTTGAAAAATACATTGGCTGTAATTACTGGTGAAAGAACAAATCTCTAAGACACAAAGTAAAAAGAATCTATCAGGAAGGACCAACTCCTACCATTTTACAAATCACCTAATCGTTGTTACAACTAGTGGTTGATTATAGAATTCTGTCTTAAACAGTCCATCTCAATATAGGGGCATGCACCAACATTCAATCAAACATTAAGTGGAGTACAACTTTGGCATGCCTACATTTTCCTAATCGCACACTAAAATGAGTAAAGTGCCCCACTAACACATGCGGCCCATATTTGATTAAATTAAGCAAACAACAATAACATCCAAAAATTATCAAATGTCACTATAGTAGTACTAGATTATCATGATACTATAAAAAAACTAGAAAATCATTCAAAAATATCACTTTCAAATGATTCCAAGAGGATATTGCTATGTTTTCAAAATGTTGGAGATTATTTTTCTCACAATGTAACCAATTTTCGTTAGACTGGGTGACTTCTTCACAGCCACACATTTCCCTTTTCCATGGAACATTGGTTTGAGTGTGACATCCTACAAGTTCCACCACAGTTTGGAATCATTTCAACTAAGGCTAGTTACGGGGTTTGGTTGCTATGAGAATTTAGTGGGCTTCTCATAGCCACACATTTCCCTTTTCCATCCAACATTGGTTTGAGTATGACATCCGACAAGTTCCAACTCAGCCGGAATCATTTCAACTCTGGCTAGTTTTGGGGTTTGGTTGCCCCTGAACGGATTAAGTGTTACCTGGGTAACACCTTAGTGGGTGCTACCCTAACCATGTGGGTCTCACCTTGATGAATTTTTTATACATCCATGCCGTCCATCTATTTTCCACCTTATTTTTAGAATGTAATACCAAAATTTTAAGAAGATCCAAATCTCAGGTGGACCACACCATTAGAAACAGTAATAAATGAAAATTAAAAGCTTTTTGTGAGCCACAAAGGTTTTGGGTCAAGCTGATTTTTATATTTTACCTTCATCCAGATCTGGTTGACTGATTTACAGGTGGATGAAAAAAAATATCATGGGTGGCTTTCTCGTAGCCACACATTTGGGTATCAAAGTTCCCTTTTCCTATAAACATTGGTTTGAATGTGACATCCGCAACTTGTAAATTTTTTTTTTTCTTCTTAGATGTGAATTTGGAACCAAGCAACTCATCCATGATAAACTTTTGCATGCATGCAGGCTAATACGTACCATCAAAATCATGGGGCCCATTTTGAAGGAGCTAAACGGACAATCCTAGCCATCTCGTTTATGGCCGTGTTATTAGAAGAAAATGGCCAGTGTTCCAAATCCAATTGAAATTTGATAACAAAATACCATGCTTTCCAAATCCAGTGGGTGAAATCAGTCAAGATGGTTGACATCTGAAAAACAGATGAACATGATTTTCAGACAATGCTCCATCTATAACAGGGCCAGGATTTCTACGGTCTAGATTGGCCCAAATGTACACCACATACGTTGGCAATCTAGCATGCGAGAACAAGTCATAATAAGGTCTAAGAGAATTCCAAAGGCTTTTTCGGTCCGATCCAACAGTGCGATTTTTGTAATTTAGTTATTTACTCAGAGACCCTCAAGATATCGTATGTAGGGCCCAGCCTTGGGGATCAAAGCCATCCATCCGGGAGATCTCAAGATACATGGCCCACGTAGAAAAAATATCATCGATTGGATTCTGTTGGCCGTGGGACGCAGTCTGCATACAACGAGAAAATTAGGATCATGATCGGCATACAAAGGTCAATTTAAGGCGGCCACTTGCAGCATGCAAAAGCAGACGGCTAGGAATATCGATGGTGTGACATCTGTGCCGATTCGATCCACCAATCCTCTCTCATAAGCGATAATATTTATTGTACGTTTTATTATGTTGGAACCCACCTGGGTGGTAGCTTAGTCATCATGGGCTAATCTCGTGATGTTTGTTGTTGATGTCTCGAATCTTTCGGCAACATGGTTTGTCAATGCTATTGACAGACCATTCGATGCCATCGACAGCGGCTCGATGCCTCCAACAGTTGCTCGATGTCATTGGAAAAATCTGGAAATCTCATGATTGGTCGCTGGACACTTTAGGTGCCCTGCTCGATGCCATCTAAATAGGTTCGATGCCATTGACGAGCTGTCAATGACATCAAAGTTTCATCGAAGTGTTATTGATAAAATTCAAAAAATACATGTTTAGTCTCTGAAATGTTTTGGTGTTTAGTTCGATAACATTGAAGAGCCGTCAAAGTTGTCATTGAACGATCGCGCAAGGTTACACAGAGTTGCGTAAGTGTGGGATTTGTTTCATATTTCGATTGTGATTCCCCTAGAGGCTCTATATATGGGTGTAATTGGGAATAAGGTGTATCCAAGAGCTTTCTAATTCGTTCTTAAGTTTTAAGGGTGTAGCTTGGGTGATTCGAGGCTTGTTTGAATCGGGTAATCTGTATCTCTTGTAATTTTTTACTTTCATAGTGCATATCTACCGCTTTATGCCGTGGCTTTTTACCGCAAGGACTTTTTCACATTAAATTAGGAGTCTTTGTTATTGAGCTTGATTGTGCTATTTGAATACTTTGCTTGATTAATCTCTATGCTTCTGCTATTCCTCAACAATGTCAAGGGTTTTCTTCAAAGCAACCGTGCCAACATAGTATATGCATGTAAGATGTAGGCCTTTCATTAGATTGGGCCGTCGACGAGGCCATGTTTGAAAGCAAGGGCTATTTCTACCTTGAAACTCGATTCAGAAAAGACTGATTTAAATATGTTGAGTCTACCGTGATGCGTGTGACATATCCATGCGGTCCATCTGTTTTAGATCGAAAAAATGAGGTGCATCCAAAGCTCAAGTGGCCCACACTATAGGAAATCATGGTCACAAAAGGCTTTTAACATTAGGCATTCAACCCACAGTTTCATGTGGCATGGTCCACTTGAACTTTGGATCTACCTCAAATTTGGGTTCGTGCCCTAAAATCAACTAGCAAAATGGATGGTTGGTGGATAAGCCATATATATATATCACAGTGGGCCCCACATAAAATTTGCACCCACCTCCCTTTTAGTATAAAAAAGTAAGCTAATTATTGTGGCATAGAAAAAAAAGTGTTAGGATTATATTACTAATTAATCATTACTCATTTACATTTATTTACCTGCATTAACATGAGGAAACTGAAAAACAAACACCCCAAATATAGACCATGGTTTTTTACCCTTCATGTTCTTTCAGCACATATGGCTATCTCATAAGTGGCCTAGCTTGATTTCCAGGCGGGAGCATTGTTCACTGAAGAGCCCCACCTTCACAGAAGAGCCCCACCTAATGAATGACCCCAATTTTGCACACACATGAGTAGGAATACACAATGTCTAGTTGGGCTGATTTCAGGGGCGCCGAGTAGATGAGTCTGGGGTACTAGCTTAGTGGGTGAGTCCTGACCATAGGTCTACTTCGATGTATGTGTTGTATATCCATGCATTCGATCCATTTTGTCAACTCATTTTAGGGCAGTCCCAAAAATGAGGCAGATCCAAATCTCAGATGGACCACATAGTAGGAATTGAATTCCTACCATTAAAAACTACTTGGGGCCACAAAAGTTTTGGATGAAGTTGCTATTTTTGTTTTCCCTCCATCCTGGTATGTGTGATCTTGTCAACAGGTAGGATGGCAAATAAATATTACAGTGGACTCTAGGAGGTTCTTAATGGTGGGTGTTCATGT
This sequence comes from Magnolia sinica, assembly GCF_029962835.1. Classification (NCBI taxonomy): domain Eukaryota; kingdom Viridiplantae; phylum Streptophyta; class Magnoliopsida; order Magnoliales; family Magnoliaceae; genus Magnolia; species Magnolia sinica. The sequence continues at coordinate 71,791,899 of NC_080581.1, forward strand.
TTTCATGCAGTGTGATCCACCTGGGATTTAGATCTACCTCATTTTTGAGGCCATGCCCTAAAATAATGTGATAAAACGGACAGAAGACATGGATATACAACACATACATTGGGGGGCCTCACACTCAAGGGTCACCCTCATTTCAGATATAGCAGATTAAAAGATGGGTGCCAACCTGTTCATTCAAGTAGCTTACTAGAACTATTAAGAGAGTATCACCTCTTGGACACACCATAATTCAAAAACCCGAAAACCCAACTCAACTCGATGTCCAGATGGCTCAGGTTGACTAGTCGGCTCAACCCAAGTAGTCAACTTTTTTTATTTATTATTTATTTTATTTTTCAATAATGACGTATATTCATATGGAGAAAACAGAGAACTACACATTCGGGCCGGGGCAGGCTATACGCTAACAATCAAGAAAAAATTAAAACTATAACCGACCCCTAATTGAGCCCAGCCCCTCTAATAAGGGGCGAAAGGTCTGAGGCGACTGTGAATATCCTATCCGTTTGAGTGGAACTGCCCATACGAGCCAGGCCGTCCACTACTTTGTTCGCCTCCCGGGGAATGTACTTCATTTCAAAGGTAATGCCGGCCCTTATCTTATCGAAAGAATTTTTCCAGTAGTGGGCAATCCACGGGGCTCTACCCTCAGTGAAAAATAAGGCCACCACCGTCTGGGAGACGCTTTGTACTTCGACTCAATATTTATTATTGTATATTACAAGCAGTCAACCTGACTCAACTCGATCGATATTTAATTATTATAAATTACAAATATTAAGAATGCTAATATATCTATTTAAAATAGTTACATCTGTAAACACACCTCAAAAGGCATCAACGTTACCACCTACTATATACAGACATGCAGGTACATGTACATTACATACATACATACATAGTATCAGTACATGCATACATACATAGTATCAGTACATGCATACACGTGCATGAAGATGAAATATGTCTGGAGTATCTCATCAATAGATGTAAGCTGTTTGCTCCATGAAAATCAATGGTAATTAATAGCATTTTCCTTAGCTTTGCTGAAGTGGGCCACTTCCCTAGCCTTTTCCATATTCTATAAACACCCCGCCTCTTCTGCTTCCTTCTCTTTCTATCAACAAACACTTCTTCAAATTCAATTCCTCCCCATTCCAGTTCAAAATTCAAGTCATCCAACACTCAGAGCCCATGAATCCAACCATCCACTCATCTAACTTTACGACAATTCAAAACAATACACCGACCTTTCATTTCAGCAGATTCTTTGCCTTACATCCTTCACCCTCTTTCCAAACTCCTACCTCTGTCTGCCAATTCACCTCGCAGGCATTGTCTTCTCTCAGCAACAAGTCTACTTCTGATGATGCGGAAGAATACCCGGGCATAGCCGATGAGATCAAGAAGCATAGGAGGATGATATCCAACAGAGAATCTGCTCGACGGTCTCGGATACGCAAGAAGAAGCATCTTGACCAGCTATTGGTGCAGATCATCCAGCTTCGTGACCAGAACTGCCAGCTTCTCGACAAGCTGAATCACATGGAGGACTGGAATGACCGGATCCTACAGGAGAATGGCCTACTCAGGGAAGAAGCTTCCAACCTCCATCAAACTCTCCGAAACATGCAGCACAAAAATCCTTACACCATTTTGAAAGATACAGAAGAAATCCCATGCAACATTGCATATCTTGGAGCCAAATCAACAAACCAAACCTTCATCAGTCCCATGGATTTGCTTTATTGAGATTGCTCGTCTTCCTTTTTTTTTTCTCTCTTACTAATTTAGTGTCTATGGAGTCGCCTATAATAACTTCTCATCAAGTACTTTGATGTCACCACAAAATGTAAGGTTTTGGATTGTGGAAGCACTAATCCATATATAATAAAAGTGCAGTGTACTCTTTTTTTTTTTTTTTTTACACACACACTCACATCCCTCCCACACACTCACACCCCACACACTCGCACCACAAGGGATATGCTCGAACACGTGACCTTGTGTTGAAACTCATGGCTTGAAGAGCAAAATGGGTAACAGGTGCAAGTGCAGTGTTTCTCTGATATAAAAAAAAAATAAAAAAAAATAGTCTTGGGGTGTGGCTGCAGTTCTAAATATAATAGAATGCAGTCTCTTGTATATGTTCATCTCGTCTCTCTACACAAAGATCTCATGGCTTGTACAGCAAAATGGGTAAGAATGATGTCGTTGCCCGCTTGTTTGATGCACACGAGTAACTCCATCATCTGATTATGGAGTACATTGGGGGATGCTACAGAGCATGGGGATTCCCCCACTCTCATTCCATGTTGTTTGAGGAAGAGAATATGGTGTAGATGTCTCTACACACCATCACACTTACAGAGAAACAAAGAGACTTAAGGAACCCTAACTTTAGTGGGCCTATGGGTCATGCGCCCAACTAACACAAAGATGGGCCCAATCTATCTCAATTATCCTAACCAATGTTTGCGATATATCAGCTAATATTATGGATATTGCACCTAAATGAATGAAACTTACGAGAAATTGCAAGACTTTTAAATGTTAACATATTATCACAATGTATCAATGACTATCAGTTATCGTTGATATATTGATACCAACGGCGATACTCAGGTTTCTAAATTTTTTTTTTTTGAAAAATTGAAAAATAACTTAAAATATCCCATTTTTGTCAAATCTTCAACTCCTAATCCATTTCTTAGACTTATAAATGATATGAATTGATTTTGAATGTATTGTTGCATCACTTTTGTTAGATAGTGCATAGTGTAGGACTTTATAGAAAGGAAACTTATTATATGCACTTGTTTTTATAATATTTTGATTTCTAAGTGTACAATGAAACATTTGACCAATTTTCAAGAATTTTCCGTAAATAGCGGAACATTATAGGTACATTCAATATTTCCCATGCGATAAACAATATGCTTCTACATCCTAAGAATGTGATACATCCATCGATGCTGATATTGAAAACATTGATACTAACAAAGTACTCACTGGAAATCAAGATCATTGTTTGGAGTATCCCCAATACTATCAAAATATTTCTGATATTTCTAAATATGTACCGAAATCTACATCATAACAAAGTACTTACAAGAAAGAATAACAAAAAAAGTAATAATTTCATTAGGTATACTCATTGTTTAGAGTATTCATAATATTATTGAAATATCCTTGATATTATCCATATCTCTAGCTCAGCGATACCTATAACACTAGCAGCAATACTGATAACGCTAATAACATCAGAAAATTTAGGGAGTGCTTAGTATTGCCAATGTATTGATATCTCTAATGTATCACCAATGTTTTCGACTATGTGAGTCTCTTGTATCGCTGATGTATTGATATCGCCAATATTTTTAACTATGTAAATTTAGGGTGTCGCTTGTATTACTAGTGTATCGTTGATATTTCAATAATATTACCAATGTATCGATATCGCCAAAAATCTATTTATTAAAAAATTTTCATTTTAATTTTTTCTGGGCGCATGGTTGTATTATGAAATGCACATTTCTATGTACGTATATGTATGCATACATGCATGCATGCACATAGGTGTCACTTGTATTATTAGTGTATCATTGATATTTCAATAATATTACCAATGTATTGATATCGCCAAAAATCTATTTATTAAAAAATTTTCATTTTAATTTTTTATGGGCGCATGGTTGTATTATGAAATGCACATTTCTATGTACGTATATGTATGCATACATGCATGCATGCATGGATGATTGGATGGCTAGTTGGATGGATAGAGAGATGTGTTTGTGTTTGTACATGGATGGATGAATGGATCATGCCTATGTATGTATGTGCATGCATGGATGGATGGTTGGATGAACGGATGGATCCACCATTTTCCCCTGTTTTCTCAATTTTTCCTTGAGTCAATGTTACATGCTTTTAGGCCCTATTAAAGAGAAACTTATCATTTGATTCCTAAATATATATACAAATTATTTTATTATCAAATATACAAATAATTTGATTCTTAAATATGTAAATATATGTATTTTAGTATTTTCTGAAATTTTATTTAAAAATTTCCTCATTTTTCCCATGGTTTTCCAATACTTTTCTGCATTTTAAAAAATTGACGGTATTATCCATATTTCCAGCCAGCAAAACTTATAAATATATATAGATACTTCAAACACAGGGCGTACTAGAATGAAGAGAAGTGTGGGTGGAATTAGAGTGGGCCACCCTTGTCAGGGGACACACAACAGTAACTTTTTAGAGGAACGTTCTAGAGCTTGTACGATATACGGACAATTGTCGTTATAATCCATCACAGGGGCCTTACCATGAGAATTAAAAACATCTTTAAAGGCTTTCCACTAGAATCTAAAATGGCACCAATGCTTTTTGTCATTTTCGGAGCGGTCCCGGACAGGTTCATTACGCGGGAATCTGTCTTCTTCAGTGGGGAATGCTAAGACCAGTCACACAACCAGCATTCCATCTCCCAAACTAACCCTGCGAATCTCAGCAGATTTTGAAACTGAAATTCATGGAACGATTTCAAATTTTTTTTTTTTTCGGTTTTATGGGGTTATATTCAGAATCTCATGAAAACAAAACATTAAACAGAAATAAAAGATAGCAACAATGGAAAAATAAGGTTTCAAGAGAAAACTATCATCATTATCATCATCTAAGTCTAATCACAATTCCAAACTAATTTTAGTTGGCTGCATGAATCTTATATCACTGTTCTACTCTATCAAGGACTACGTCCTCGGCTATCAGAAAATTGCACCTTCCTTTTTTTTTTTTTTTTTTAAAGCCTTCAACTCTGCACTAGCTGTGAGCGAATTGGTTCAAGTTGAAGGCTTGAACCAGATAAGTGAAAAGGAAAGTGCAAAAAAAAAATAAATGTGGTGGAGCTAGTAAGAAAAGATTAGTCAGCTGAGAATGCGGTCCTTGATATAGCGGAACATACTACAGGATTCATACAGCTGATTACAATTAGTTGAGAACTGTTATTACGCTTAGATGATGATGAGGATAAAACCTTATTTTTCCATCGTTGCTATCTTTTATTTCTGTTTGCTGTCTGGTTTACATGAGATTCTGACTTTAACCCCATGAAACCCTAAAAATATGAAATCATTTCCATGAATTTCAGTTTCAAAAGTTCCCAGAAAATGAAATTTGAAGGGTTAATTTGGGACATGGAATCATAGTTATGTGACTGGTACATGTCCTGGATCCAACACAAAATTTCCCGCGGAATGTACCTGACCTCGATCCACTTGGAAAAATCACGGCGCCATTTCCACTTTTAGTGGAAAGCCTTTTCAGATGTTTTTGCCTTTTGTAGTAATGCCTCTGACATGGATTATACCCACAATTGCCGCCATTGCCGTCACTACGGCCGATATCTCTTATTGCCATGTCAGCATAGCTCTGGAACCTCTCCCTCTAAAAAGTTATTGGAGTGTGTCCCCAGACAAGGGTGGCCCACTCTAATTCTGACCACACTTCTGACTGCGGCTTCGATGGATCCCTGGATCCACCAAGATGGGCGGATCCTTGACTGTGGGGCTCACCTTGATGTATGTGCCTTATATCCACACCGTCCATCCATTTTTAAAGCTCATTTTAAGGCATGATTCCAAAAATGAAGCAATTCAAAACTTAGGTGGACCACACGATAGAAAACAATAGTGATTGAATACCCACCATTAAAAACATTTTTGAGAGAACTGGAATGTTTATTTGTCATCCAACCTGTTGATAAGGTCACAATGATTTAGATGAAGGGACCACACAAACATCAGCTTCATCCAAAACTTTTGTGGGCTATAAGAAGTTTTTAATGGTCAATCACCACTATTTCCTGTGGTGTGGTCCACCCGAGATTTGGATCTTCCTTATTTTTGGAAATATATCAAGGTGGCCCATCATCAAGGATACACTCACTGGACCGTGCCCCACACTTCTTATCTCCATTCTAGTACACCTAATGGATTTATTACTTCTTTTTTAGTTATTCTCTCTTAATCTGGATTTCCAGTGAATGTGTTTTCAATTTTGGTATTGACGGATGTATCACGTGCCCTTGGAATGCGGAATATCACTTATGGAAAATATTAAATATTTTGTGTAATGTTTTGTTGATTTTAGAAAACAATAAAAAATTAGTTGAATTTTTCATTAAAACTTCGTGAGAGGATAAAAAAGATATTAATATTATATGCTTAGAAATTAAAAAAAAAAAAAATCACAAAAAAAGAAGAAGTGTACACAATAAGTTCTCTTTGTATAAGGTTCTAAATTATGCGCTATCATATAAAGTGATGTAATTAGATTCAAAATCAATTCATATTAATTATAAATCTAAAAAATTAATTAAGAGTGGAATATTTGACAAAAGAGGTGATTTTAAGTATTTTAATTGGTTCACTTTATTTTTTTAAAAGAAAATTTAAGTGTTGCCATTGGAATCAATATATCAAGAATACAGCTGGGCAGTCATCAATACATTGCGATACACTGATAATATCGTCGATATTGAAAAGTCTCGTGAGTTTCTACTGATTTCATTTGAAGTGTAATATCGGCTGATATTGTCAATATCGCAAACATTGGTTAGGATAATTGAGATGGATTGGGCCTGTCTTTGTGTTATTATTGGGCTCCTAGCCCATAGGCCCATTAAGGTTAGGGTTTCTTAGTCTCCTTATTTTCTCTATAAATATGATAGTGTGTACAGAGATACACCCGATTCTCTTCCTCATACAACATGGAATCAGTGGAGGAATCCCTAGGCTCCCTACCATCTCCCATGATCAAACCACCCAGGGTGCTCAAAATGGTCTATGAGGAGAGGGCGATGATGGATTTACCGTGTGCATCAACCGAGCAGGTGGCAACATCATTCTCACCTGTTTTGCTCTACAAGCCATGAGATCTTTGTGCAGAGAGAAGAGAAGAACATATACAAGAGACTAGCATTCTATTATATTTATAACTGCAGACACACCCGAAGACTTTTTTTTTTGTTGTGTGTGTGTGACATCAGATTACACTGCACTTTTATTATATATGGAATAATGCTTCCAGAATCCAAAACCTTATATTTTGTGACATTCAAGTACTTGATGAGAAGTTATTATAGGCGACTCCATAGACTCTAAAATAAGAGAAAAAAGGCAAAAAAGGAAGGGGAGCCATCTCAGTGGAGCAAATCCATGGGAGTGATGAAGGTTTGGTTTATTGATATAATTTGGCTCCGAGATACGCTGTGTTGCATGGGATTTCTTCTGTATCTTTCGAAATGGCGTAAGGATTATTTTTGGGCTGCATGTTTCAGAGAGTTTGAAGGAGGTTGGAAGCTTCTTCCCTGAGTAGGCCATTCTCCTCAACGATCCGGTCAAGGCAGTCCTCCATGTGGTTCAGCTTGTCAATAAGCTGGCAGTTCTGGTCCCCGAACTGGATGACCTGCACCAATAGCTCGTCAAGATGCTTCTTCTGGCGTATCAGAGACCGTCGGGCGGATTCTCTGTTGGATATCATCCTCTTATGCTTCTTCTCATCAGTTATATATGTCTGGGTGTTCTTCTCCGTTATCAGAAGTAGAGATGTTGCTGAGAGAAGATGATGTTTGCGAGGCGAATTGTCAGACGGAGGGAGGGGTTTAGAAAGAGGGTGAAGGACATAGGCCAAAGAATCTGCTGAAATGAAAGGTGGATGTATTGTTTTGAATTGTTGTTAAGTGAGCAGGGTGGATGAGTGGATTCATCGGCGCTGAGTGTTGGATGGCGGCAATTGCACCCGGTTCCATGACCTGAATTTTGAACTGGATTGAGGAGGAATTAAATTTGAAGAAGAAGAAGAAGAGTTGGGAGTGTTTGTTGAGAGGAAGAGAGGGAAGCAGAAGAGGAAAGTGCTACCATTGATTTTCATGGAATGGAAAAGGGAGGGAAACAGTTTACATCCAGTGATGAGATACTCCAGGCCTAATGCATCTTCATGCACGTGTATGCATGTACTGATACTATGTATGCAAGTACTGTACATGTACGTGCATGTCTGTATATAGTAGGTGGTGATGTTGGTGTTTTTTATTTGTGTTTCATATTATTTGTACAACTGTAACTGTCTTAATTAAATACATATTAGCATTCCTAATATTTCCCAGTTATAATAATTAATTATCAAGTTGTATTGGGTCGAGTCGACGTGTCTATGAGTCGACCTGACCCGTTTGGACGTGGAGTCGAGTTGAGGTTTTGGGTTTTTGAACTAGGGTGTGTATAAGAGATGCTACTCTGTCAATGAAAGTTCTTATTAGTGTCCTGGACATGGTACTCAGGGCAATGTATGTCGATTGCAAGATTCGAGACCATTAATTAATTATCATGTGCGCCAGGACATGGATCGACTAGTATCGAGATTGTAGCTTGGACTGTTGAATACGGATGGGCGTTGATTGGGTGTCTTCAATCTTGTGCTTTAATAGTGGTTTTGATTCAATCGACATCATGTTTGATTCGAATGGAAAAATCCTAGATTATGCAGTTTACTCATTTGAGAGATTTTGATAGTTTTGATTCGATCGAAATTAGCTTCAATCCAATTGAGAAAATCTAGAAAATTGAGTTTGCTCTCTAGACACTTCTGGACACTTTCAATTCGATAGAAGGTGGCATCAATCCGATCGATGGTCCTCGATTGTTGTCGATTCGATCAACGATTCAATCAAAGTTTTGCACAACTTATGCGTAAGTGCACGGTTTTGTTTCTAATTATGTATAGGCTTTATATATACAGTTGTAAAATGGGACATAGGTTAACACTCGAATGTGGGAGAGAGCAAAAGGGTTTCGAGAAGGGATTTGTCTTAAGAGATGATGGTTTTACATATCTGTAAGTTGTCTATCTCTTGTAATTCTTTAACTGTAGTGGATTGTTTTGCCACTTGGTGCCGTGGTTTTTTCACATAAAATCATTGTATTTCTCTGTGATTACTTGCCATTTTTGTTTTCCTATTGCGTGTTTGAATCATTCTAAGGTTGCTTCCATACCTAATGTGTGGCGGCTACGTGCAACAAGTAGTATTAGAGCATAGTTTTCACATTACGGTAATTTTAGATCAAATTTAAGACAAGGGTATGAAGAGATCGTATATGAAGTATGAGATAAAGATATTTATAGGGAAAATAATTTTGAATTATGGAGGTTGAAGATGAAAGCCCTCCTGATTCAGTAAGGGCTGTAGCAGACACTCCTTAACAAAGTGAGACATCCTGAATAGATGAAGGATGATTAGGATGACTTAGATTAGAAAGTGATAAGTGCATCCAATTGTGCTTAGTTGATGATGTCCTTTACAATGTGATTAATGAGACAACTACCGCAAGCTTATGGGCGATGTTGGAGAGCTTTTACATGATGAAGTCGCACTCCAATCGCTTATATCTGAAGAGACAGTTGTACACTTTAAAGATGGTGGAAGGATCTGATCTTTCTGAACACATCCATGCTTTTAATAAACTCGTTTGCAAACTAAAAAGTGTGGAGGTGAAGATCGATGAAGAATAAAAAACCATAATGTCGTTGACGTCTCTTTCGAATTTCTACAAAAATAAGGCCTTTAACATCGGTTCAAAACCATGGCTAAAAAGTTAAAAAATTGAGGCTAAATCCTTTAGCCTATGTTTTGCCTTACCCAAATTGTGACTAAAAGTCCAATGGTTAAAGGCTTTCACCTCGATTTTAACAACCGAGGTTAAAAAAGTCTTTTAGCCTCAGTTCCTTAACCCAAGTTAAAAGAACCTTTTAGACTTAGTTTTGGCAACCGAGGCTAAAAAGATTCTTCAACCAAGGTTAAAAGAACATTTTTAGCTTTGGTTTCCTTGAACGGAGGCTAAATGAAGTTTTTTCCTTGGTTGTTTCCAATCGAGATCAAATCCAAATTTTAGCCTCGGCTGTAAAATCCAATTTTTAACCTCAGTTCTCGACAAGTGGGGCTAAAGCCTTTAACCATAAAGTTGTAGTCTTGATTTAAATAACTGAGGCAAAACTGAGACCAAAGATGAATTTAGCCTCTGATGGTATCAACTAAAGCTAAAGATTGATTTAACTTCTATTGGCATCAACCAAGGCTAAATCAGTTTTTAAGGTCAAAGATTGATTTAGCCTCTATTGGCATCAGCTGGGCTAAATAAGTTTTTAACCTCACTATATCTAGTTTTTAGACTCCTTTTTAGCCTCGGTTGATGCCGACAAAAGATAAATTCTTCTTTAACCTCGTTTTCTACCAACCCAAGGCTAACAATATATTTTATCCTCAATTATAAACCGTGAACTAGAAGCGTTCAATTTTTATTTTTATTTTTTAAATATTTGTTTGAATAAATCTGTGCATGTTTCACTATTTAGCCTCTATCATCATTTATTCATTCATTCCCATCATTTCAATCAATCCTATCATATTAATGCAATCAAATCATTTATCAAGACATAAAACAATTATGGAAACACAATTTACTAAATATCATACTCTAAGCAAAGAATTACAAAAATAATGAAATCTCACATATAAGTGTCACAATATACGATTATGAAAAGAAAAATAAAAAACCACACAACAATAAAAGGGGGTTTTAGCCACGGTTCAAAACTGTGGCTAAAAAGGTTAAAAACTGAGGCTAAAGCCTTTAGCTTCAGTTTTGCCTTAGTTATCCAAACCGAGGTTGAAATCCCTGTGGCTAAAGGTTTTAGCTTATAGCCTCGGTTCTTCAAGTGAGGCTAAAAACCTTTTTAGCTTCAATTTTCTCGAAATAAGGCTAAATCAAAATTTTAGCCTCCATTGTTTTCAACTGAGACTAAATCCGAATTTTAGCCTCAATTGCCTCCAACCGAAGCTAAATCTATTTTTAACCTCAGTTCTCAACAGCCGAGGCTAAAGCCTTTAGCCACAGGAATTTCAACCTTGGTTATCAACAACCGAGGCTAAATTCAAGCCTCAGTTACAAATTGAGGCTAAAAACGTTTTTTTTAAAAATATTTATTTAAACTACTAATTCATTCATTCAATCCACTCATGAAACAATCAATCATGAAAGACACAATACCAACAAAACAGTTAACAACAGTCTATTTAAAGTTTAACTCAATCAAACTGTTACACAACACTAGGTTCCACAAATAATACAAAGTCATGGTTGCGCCAGTCATCACTGGTGTCGTCGTGCTTGGCGGACCCTGAGATAACACTACCTGTCCATCTTCTGCTGCTTCCAGGCCAATGCCATCATTGCCGTCACCAGCATTCTCCATTCGAATTGTGCGTAGCAGGCCCTGCAATCTCAACAGGTAGCTCTGGCTTGCTAGCTGCAACACATGAAATGAAACTCTCAAATAAGAAATGAAATGCAGATGGATGTATAGGGAAAGGAAAGAGAGTATAATTGAGAGTTGGAAGTGCTGGAAAGGAAACCCAAAAGGAGGATCCAATAATGAATGAGAAAACAGACAAGATGTGGATTATAGTACATTCTCACTGACCCGGATTTGCTTAATGCGGCGGACCTCATCAGGTCCACGTTGAAGATTCTCAGCCTGTAGAAATTAATAAAAACCAAGATGAGGCAGGGGAAATAAACTTATGCATTGTAAAATAAGACTTTTATCCTATGAAAGACAATGCATCATAAGATATTCATTTTTCAAAAGCAATTGATATGACCTTCTTTTTCTGATCCAAGCTATGCTTTTCACAATAAGCCTTGTGCTGAAAAAACTTGCCTCCACCAGTCTTCACATCCATGATACTTATTATTTACAGTATCAGGAGTTAAACACTCACAAACTTCGCTCATACCCAATGAGAATCCAAAAATTAACTCAGGAATGTCAGGGTAGACAGATGCAGTGCCACAATTGGCTCAGCCATAACAAATTACAATTTTTTTAAAAAGAAGAATTTAGAAATAATTATTATTCAAATAAAATAGTACATTACCTCAATCTTCATATCTATCCCATATATACAGAAAATGTTTTTCAATGGAGGTCTATCCCAAGGTGTAAGAGGATTTAGCACTGGATCACCACGATACAACCTGAAATTTACAGCATTAAAAAACATAAGCCTGCTGGAAATGCTATGACTCCAAAAATGCAGAACATTAGTATAACACATGCAATCAAATAAAATAGCTTTTCCACCATCTACCTCGGGTAACAAGCCAATCCGCATCTGTAAATTCAAAGGGCAGAGGAGAACTTTAATCAGGCATGAAAGTGGAAGGGTCAAAACCTGCAAGCCGTAGAAAAGCATTTACAGGCAATTTTCAGCATCCAAACACAGACTATAAACCATTTACCTGTAAATCATTTACAGTTAACCCCATTTACAAGCATCATCCAAACACATCCTAACCATACCTATAAATAATATAACTTGTCACCTTCTTCTCTGGCAAAAGAATAAAACTTGTAACCTTCTTCTTCTCTGACAAAAGAATAAAACTTGTCTCCTCCTTTTTCTTCTTCTTTGGCAAAAGATTTCAAAGTTACCAATGCATCCATAGGCAATTCAATGGCTCAGTAGCAAATTGGTGAAGTAAGCCAAAGAAAAGTTCTTACCACTGCTAAATCACATGCATGACTATCTTCTTGGAGAAATTGTATAAAAATACAGTACCTGAGTATGGATACAGCAAGGATCAGGTACGCCAGATCCCCTAAACCCAAATTTTCATGACAGATACAGCAAGGGATTGGTCAGAACTCATAAGATAATCATGTTATGGATTGCACCATGTTTGATTGATGCTTTCTACCTTGCCTAGAACAGACAAAAGAAAGGCAAAAGGAAAGCATTTATATGGTGTCTCTCCTTTCTAGTAGTGGTGTGGTCAATCTAGAAAGGAAGAAACAATAGGTACTTCAGCAATTGCTTGGAATCTGTGGAAGAGATCTTTCATAAGCTCAACAGTTGGATCCGTCTTGGGCAATGGGTTTGCCTATAGTTTAGAAGTAAAAAGGAGGAATTATTGGGTTGTTGGATCTTTTTCTTCCTTAATGCCATCTTTAGGGGTGAATGCAATGATCTCTCTTCTTCCCACATTGCTTATTCTCATTTTTCCCTCTTTTCAGTGGTTCTAATAAAATTTTCTTGTGTTACTGTTCAAAAAAGATAGCCAAGTTCAAATGATGCCCCAACAATATCAAGCAAGCTGGACTTGCAACCCAATTGGTAATATTCATTTAAAATTCTAAATAACTGATAGCTCAACAGTTTAAAAACAGAATGGATCTGGATTTCAAGTCTTGTGAAGGCAGGTCTCTTATCCATACCTTATCCTGCTGTTTGAGTATCCAACTCAGATACTCCACTTTTGAAGGACCCACATAACATGGGTAGAAACTATTTATTAAAAAAAGTCAGTTTAAATATTTGAGATACCAATGAGTCAAGATGATTTGTAATAGTGGTGCAAGAATAGAAACTGGGCTGTTAATACAAATTCAAGCAGTAGTGGTTCACTGAATATGCTGAACATTGATTCTAAACCCCATCTGTAAATCTGGGGACCTTGTGTCCACCTAAAAAAAGAAGAAGAAGAAGATACCTTTCCTTTCCCTTATGCTAATTTGGAAAGAGCAGACCAACAAAATAGTCTTTCTTTTCCCTAATGCTCATTTGGAAAGAGCAGACCAAGAAAATAGTCTCACAAAAGGAACATGTGCATGCGTAACTTTAAGCAATTCCAATCCAGGTGAATCATTACTTTGAGCAATGTAATATTTGATGTTGACAAAAAGATTTTTATTTTTTGAGGTAATCCTAGCCTAAATTTATCCTCCTCCTCTAACCAAATGTGGGCCATTGACCATTTTTCTTTTGGGGACTGTTAGTTTAGAATTATTATATGGCTAAAAGCACAACTTATGGGGGTATTTATCGAATCAGTACTGGGTCTATACACAAAATATGTGGCATTTGTAATGTTTTCTAGACAACTAAGATTGCCTGAAGGGATTTGAGCCAAGAATGACAAGGGAAAGCATGTACATACATACCTGTTGCATCTGCTTCTTCTTCTACTGCTTTGGTGACACCGTTAAGAAGCAAGCCTAAAAAGGTAGAAAAAAAGGTAGAAAAAGATGAAAGTGGGGTTAGAAAAGTCTTCACAGGCTATTCTGCATCAACATCAAGCAAACAAAGAACCTGTTGTTTCATAGGTTTCCTGAAGTTGAGAAGCAAATAGTAGTTAACAAGACTTTTTAGCTTCTGACTGTAGCAGTCATTACAGATAGGAATTTTGGAAATCTTAATACTAGCAGACATACCATCAACCTCGTCCATAATCAACACAGATTTTGGATGCTTTGACCTGATTCAGAGATAGATAGCATTAGAAAAATATCAATTATTCTCCAGAACATTAGAATAAGCAGAACAAAGTAAAGACCAACCAGTCCATGTTAGAACTCAGAGCTTCGTCTGAGAGAGAGAGTTGGCAGCATTTAAATTCCCACTAAGGCAGTTTGCCTCCCACTCCAACCAAAGCCTAATGAATGGTGCTCTGATGTCCTCATCAAAATCTTTCCACTAACTTAAAATGTTTTAGCTTTTGGCAAATTAGAAAATACATATGAATAAATCTCCCCTAGAATGAAGAAAAAACCCCGAAATTTTTCATATTATCAGCAAACATAACTTTTCAAACAAATGTGGGTGCTTCATTTTGGGCCCTTTATTTGGGGTTGGTTTTACATTATTTTTCAAGAAGACTGTGAATCTTTAGTGAGAAGTTACATCTAAAAACAACAGTGTTTAGTGCCCAAGAAAGCTGAGGAGATTCAACTCGTCTTAAGAAATACTAAAGGGGGAATATTAGTTACAAGAAAAGGAAAGAGAAGTTGATAAGAGCACACGAGAAATCAAGTACTCAAAAACTTGATCTTGTCTTTGAAAGTTGAGAAAATAAGATCAAGCAAAAGCTTTCAAAACTCAATAAATTCGATCAAGGACTCAAAATGACTTGAAGAAAGAGACATAATAAGATTGTTAAACTAGAAAGTCAATTGAGCGTGCAGAAACTTGGAATTTTATGTTATTAACCTTAGCATTCTAGTTGTATGAGAACATGGTCACTTTGGACTTTTGCCCCCATCAAGTCCATGATGAAAGACCAATAATTATGTTTGTCATACATGAACAGATTGCATCAAAAAGAAAAAAAAAATTTAAGCAAACAAAGATGTTCCATAACTCAAATAGTGTTTCTTCTATCAAGATTTGAAACAGGAATTCTCATGACTGCTTGACAGAACTTCAGGCCAGCTACCTACATGACATCAACCCTCCTTTTACCTGGTCTGGGGACTGGCTGGCTGAGAAATTGCTGAGAAGGACATTTGAAATTCCACGAATTTGTAACACAGTATTCATGTGACAAACATTTTTTAAATCTTTTTAGTTTCACCAAGATATTCCCAATAATATCCTAGAAAACCTCGAAATCTAAAATCTACCTTGAATTCTACTAGTAGAGAAATTACTGAGAATGATATTTATCTCTGTGACAAGGATGTTTGAATTTATTTTATTTTTTGTGACAAGGACATTTGATAATTCCACTCATTTATAACCACAATATTCATGTGACAAATGTAATAGATCCATCACCTGGATCATACATAACGTGCAGTTTCCTTGGCCAAGAAAAGCAGGTTGGTCCATTAATCAGGTTGAGAACACTTGTGTATATTTAATGCAAACTGCCATTTCTTCTCTATATTTTGGCCTACCTTATATAATGAGCGGACTAGCCAGATTCTTTAGCCTGGACGACTAACAGTCAGCTTGCATGCCATGTGTCTGTTTTCATATTTTCTCAGTTTTTATCATTGAACAATGCATCATTTGTAGCATTTTCTCTATTAATAATGTTGGCTTTTGGTTGCAGAAACGATTGATAATCTAATGGCCTCAAGTCGCAATTGGGCAGAGAATAAAAACAACAACGTAGGGATATAGAGCATGGCACTACCACAACAACAATGTCGTGCATTCTCTAAGTCTCGCAGCTCTTCCCCTGAGACATTTCATCAAACACATGTTGTGCACACATTAAACATTCACAACAAATGATGAATGACAAGACTATTCTATGTCTACATCCATTGTATACATGGCATACATCTATAGCAACCCAGGCCATCTAGATCATTGGTCCCATTACAGAGTTTAGGAAATCCCATTACAGGTCGAATTTGGGAATTTCTTCCCAAAAGGAATATCAAAGCGAAATAATGGAATTTATTATGAGAATCAAAACGTACAAAACGAGATTTTTAGAAAATGCATTTTTGAGCAAATCATGACACAAACATGCATTAGGCACGAAAACTGAGAAATTTGGGGGGAAATCTGATACTGGAATGGTACCTGAGACGTGGCAGCCACGAGGACTCCGGGATGGTAGAGTTGCTGCTTCTGTAGCAACGCCTGCTGCATCAGGGCTTGTTGCTGTTGTTGCTGCTTCAATCTCTGCTGCATTCTCCCAACCTTCTTGAATGTATTGTCCAGGAACCCAACGGACAAAACAGTAAATATTGGGCAGGAACCCTAGAAAGGAGTGGCGAAGAAGGATTCCAGCTCTTTTACAGAGATTGAAGCTGAGAAAACAAGAAAAAAAAAGGAGTAAAATCTACGAATCGGGAGCAGAAACCCTAGGCGAAAAAGAGAAGAAAGAGATTGAGGTCTTGACAGGTTCTTCAAAGATAAGAAGAAATCAGAGAGATTTGTAGAAAATTAAATGAAAAAAAAGAAAGGAAGGACGATCGAGGTGTGAAAATCCCAGGGGAAAACCCTAGAAAGAGAACGAAGATCTCTCTCGCTCGCTCACACAACAAGTGAGAAAAGGAGTCAAGAAAAAAGTATCCACTCGCGCCCGTCGAATTTATATTTTAGAATTAGACTTTTAGCCTCGGTTCATATGCAACCGAGGCTAAAAAGTTCGTGTGAAATCTTTCTTCAACCCATCCGATTTCATTTGAAATTTCTTAAATTTTTTCAGAATTTTCAATTATTTGAAATTTCTCAATTTTTAAAAAATTTTCAATTTTTTTCAAGATTTTCAAATTCAAAATTCTTTTTTTTTTCAAAATTTTCAAAAATTTTCAAAATTCTTAATTTTTTTTTAAATCTCAATTTTTAAAAAAATTCATACTTTTTCATAATTATCATTTTTTTATTCTTAATTTTTCAAAAAAAAAAAATTCTCAATTTTTTAAAAGTTCTCAAAAATTTTAAAAATTCTTAGTTCTTAAAAAATTCAAAATTCAAATCTTTTTCAAAACTCACAATTTTTCTTTTCAAAATTTTCAATTTTTTCCCAATTGTCTCCATTTTTTTTTGAAAAATCTCAATTTTTTCACAATTGTCAAAAATTTTAAAATTTATTAGTTCTTTCAATATTCTCAATTTTTTTCAATATTCCTAAATACAGACTTTTGGCCTCAGTTCTTATAAAACGGAGGCTAAAAAGTAGACTTTTGGCCTCGGTTCCTATGCGTGGAAATTGAATTTTGAACGGCCAAATGGGGAAAATGCACGAGGCTAAAAAGTAGACCTTTCGCCTCGGTTCCTATGCAACTGAGGTTAAAACGTAGACTTTTGGCCTCGGTTCTTATAGAACTAAGGCTAAAAAATAGACTTTTCGCCTCGGTTCCTATGCAACTGAGGCTAAAAGGTAGACTTTTTGCCTCGATTCCTAGGTAACTGAGGCTAAAAGGTGGACTTTTCGTCTCGGTTCATATGCAACTGAGGCTAAAAGGTAGACTTTTCGCCTCAGTTCCTATGCAACTGAGGCTAAAAACCAAACTTTTCGCCTCAGTTCTTATGCAACTGAGGCTAAAAGGTAGACTTTTCACCTCAGTTCCTATGCAACTGAGGCTAAAAGGTAGACTTTTCGCTTCAATTCCTATACAACTGAGGCGAAAGATGAACTTTTAGCCTCAGTTCCTTAACAAACGAGGCTAAAAGACACATTTAGCCTCCATTTTTTCAACTGAGGCTAAAAAATTATGGCTAAAGGCCTATTTTCTTGTAGTGCCACCTATTAATTCTTCCTTCTTTAAAATTGGGGTCCCTCGGCCTCAAGTGTATCCCTATGACAGGATATTAAGCTGTCCTTTGGGAATGGAGCTATTGATTCACATAGAATATCCACTACATTAAGACATTGCCGAAAGTTAGGGCTACCACCAATGAGGTCACTGTTTCTCTCATTCACTTCATCCGTTGCTCGAGATGCTCTATCATTCGCTCCTCCACCAGCTACTCCACCCACTCGTTCATCTATCGTCACAACTTCTCAGTCTCTCTCTACAATTCAACAACGTTGACCCTTACGCTCCATATTGTGGAAGCTGTAGGATCTAACCCCATCATGCAGACCCAGTTAGAATGCTCCAGTCCCAATGTGCTACTCTAAGAGGACTCAAGAGTTTGAGTTGCGTGTAACTCGATCATCTCCTACAATGGGGTTCGGCTGTAAAAAATGCTAGCAGTTGTGTGGAGTATTTTATTTTATTTTAAAAACAGAGCAACAACAAGAAGCAATGAGAGTTGACAGGTAATTTTAAAAAACAAATCCACTGTTTTTGTACACAGCTTGACTGATTAGTTAACATGCTTGATTATTGAGCATTAGATGAACTACATGGTTTGATGTACCTCATGTATGGGTCAAATGTCCTATGCATATGAAACAGTGGCATGTGAGCTAGGTTGAACATGAAGTTCACATGCAACTGGTTGTAGGATCATTCCTTCATTCCTCATAGAAAAATGGCTTCTTTAGAAGAAAAAAAAAACCCATGAAGGATTTGTGCAAACATATATCTCAAAAAAGAAAAAACAATGATACTTAACATAGCTAATTCTAAAGTCATAAAGGATTTGTGCAATCTAAGAAAAGTTACAGAGCATAATCTAGGAAAATTTTTGGTTTGTAACTTCTAGCTGATGTTGTAGTTTTCTTATTTCTTCTTTCTGAGAGGCACATCTATCATGTAAAAGATGATCAAAATCACATATCATATTTTCCAGATGGTAAACAATATAAAAACTTAAGAAAAGATACCAACATACCTCAAAGTAAATTTGTTTTTGTCAGCCTAGTGTCTAGGTGCGAATGTTCCTCAGGGAATTATGATCCTGTGATGGCCAGTGGCATCGTCGGAAATGGTAATTAGCTGGGGACCCACTCATCCCAATCTCGAAGCATCTCGTAGCAGCCAATCATTCGGCCGGGGTCCTCGGGCCTTCCCAGTCCTGATGGGATGCCCCACCATGCTCTGCACTCTGTCGTTCGAACCAGAGACGCTACTGGCCCCTCGCCAGCTTTTTCCAATGTAGCTGTGGTGCCTAGCTAGGACCTCCATGACTCCCCAATCACAGACGATCCAACTACTCCTATCCAGCCACTGATGAACATTCATCCCATTATTTAGCCCCCTAATGGCCCCCAGCAGAGCATCAGCTCGCCCCCTTCTCATGCAGTGGAGAGCTTGGATCATATTCTCTCTTATGGGATCATAGCTTCAGAGGTTTGGGCCCACTATCATAGGTTGTTTGATGTTCCCCTCATCCGCAACCAGACCATTAAGCAGAAGATTCATCTTTGGGTTTCAAGGGGCTCTTCTTCCTCTAGGCTCAAGAAGCTTATGGGCCTGACTCCGACGCTGATCGCCTGGGAGTTATGGCTGAGCTGAAACGCTTCGCGTTTTGATGGGATCAAGATGACAAGCAGCTTAGTTATTGCCCGAGTGTCTAGATGGCTGCGTGAAATTGGAAACCTCCTGCCAGACAGCAAATCTCTGTCCTTTAAGGACTCGGTCTCCATTCAGGCTTTAAATCTGGATTGTGGAAGGGGTCCTCCTGAAGTTGCTCCTCAGATTGTCAAATGGCAAAAGCCGCTTCAAGGCTGGGTTAAACTCAATGTTGACGGTTCCTCTCGTGGGAATCCGAGTGAGAGTGGAGGGGGTGGGGTGCTTAAAGACCCCCATGGCAAGGTCATATTCGCCTTTAATAGGTTCTATGGCCTCATTTCGAACACGAGTGTGGAGGTCCAGGCTATGCTGGATGGAATCATTTTATGTAGCAAGTTGGGGTTCTCTAGAATCATCGTTGAATCGGACTCTAAAGTCATGGTGGAAGCTGCAGCCGCTCCTTTGGCTCATTGCCCTTGGAGCATTTGGTACAGACTGGGGGCCATTCAATGCCTCAAAAGCAACCTAAACCTCATTTTTAGGCATATTTGTTGTGAAGGTAACTCAGTGGCGGACGCGCTAGCCAGGCTGGCGTCTGAAGGCTGTGCTAATTCCTTCAATCATTCATCATCTAAATTACCGAGGAGAGTTAGAGGCCTTCTGGTTTTGGATAAGGCAGGCCTGGGTAATCTGCGTATTTAGGTCCCTTTTGGTAGTTTCTTTTCTGTTCCTCTCGGTTCTCGATTTGAGTCTGGGCCCAGTGAGGCTCCCTGTGTATAGCCCCTCTGGTGCTATCCTCTGTTCATTCCTCTGTTTAGTAGTGGGAGAGTCGGTATATGATAGGTGTGGCTCCTATCTTTTTGTTTGGAGCCGGCCCAAAAGGTTGTAAATCTTCCCCTTTTTCATAATAAATTCCGTTTTTCTTTTTAAAAAATTGTTTTTGTAGTTAAACTTTTCCAACTCCACCGAGGATTTTCCAGTATATTTGGTGTATCTATCTATTTCCGCCTTTAAGGTCTTCACCTGTGCTAGTTGGAGATCACGATCCTCTCTTACTTGATGCAACTCTCCTCTAAGGCAACACACATCATTCTTTGATATTTCCTTTTGGCTTACAACTCCTAGTTGTTTCCTTGCCGTGGAAATAGTAGCTACCATCTCTTGAATCAGCTCAAGCTTTCAGATATCCAAGCCAAAGCTAAACATTTAAAATGCAAGATATAGAAAACCAAAGCTAAATATAGTAATGAGAGAGAGACAGAGAGAGAGAGAGAGTAACAAGTCACAAATGTGAAAACCTCATCCAATTATAAGACATTACTAGTACAAAACTTGGCAAAAGCTATCTATTTCAAGATAAATGTACATATAAGCAATGGATCCATAATATCTTTAGTCTTGTGCAGCATACCCGTCCACATAATGTCAGCCTTGGTGGTTCCTTCGAAAACTCTGTGGCAGATTGAAAAGCCCATTGCAAATTTTCTATGGGGTTGGCGAGATGGTACAAATAAACTTCATTGGAAGAACTGGGCAGCAGTCTCTACCCCTAAGGCCGAAGGTGGGTTGGGAATATGTAGGTTGAAAGATGTCATGTGCGCCCTTCACCTAAAGATGGCTTGGAGGGTGAGATCTCACAGTGAAGACAACCTATGGGTGAATTTTCTTCTTTCAAAATACTGGTCGGCTGCCCCAAATGATAACAACCTCAGATCAAGCGCTGGATGTCACTACGCCAAAACAGTGAAAAAAGGACGGTTGAAAACCGTCTCAAATGACAATAAAGGATGGTTTTGAACCGTTGCATGGGCCGTCCTATTTTGGGGTGTCGTATTACTTAAAGGACGGTCATGAACCATCATTGCTATTGACATTTAAAGGATGGTTATGGACCGTCCGTAAGAAGGACGATCATGGACCGTCAATAAATATAAACATTAAAACGACGGCTATGGACCGTCTATTACTAAGGACGGTCATGGACTGTCCTTAAAAAGGACTGTTATAGGTAGTCTCTGATGAACCTTAAAAGGATGGTTATTGACCATCCTTTAAAAGGACTGTTATGAGCCGTCTCTGATGAACTTTAAAAGGATGGTTATGAACCATCTCAGATTTGAATATTTAGAAAAATATGGACGGCCTAAAGCCGTCAGAAAATTTCTTGCATTAAAAATAAAAAAAAGAAAAAAATTCGCAACAATTTTCTTTTTGTGTCTTTCATCTAATAAAAAAATATTCAACCAACAAAACATTATAATTCAGAATCATGAAGAATTGTAGAAACTTCATTCTTTTTTTTTTTCCCCAAAAAAGTGGGCACACTTTTTTAAAATAAAACTAATCATTAAAATAAAACTAATGGAAGCGAATAATGCAAAAAAGTGTTTCAAATCAAGTTAATAGAAACAACAACAAAAATTAAAGCTTTGTAAAAAGGTGCATGTGTTAAAGGGATACATCCTTGATTCCCATGCATGAGAGTCCAATGATGATGAGAACAAGAATCGTAGCACAAGGGCCCATAAATACAGCAATGTTATCCTGCAAAGGAATAGGATAGTATTAGATGTTAATGCACTTGATCAGAATGCACATAAAGTTTCGATTAGCGTTATAGTTTAGTAAAGGTTTGCAGTGCCATGCATGGATGATAAAGAAGCTTAAAAGAACTAAAAAACTAAGCCCTATTCTTTTCCGTTGCAACATATTATGTACTATCTTATTGAAACTAAGAAATGAATTAAAAGAAAGTTTAAAAAAATATAGAAACAACAATAGGTTAAGGTTAGGTTTAGGTTTAGGTTTTAGGTTTAGGTTATAGGTTATAAGTTTAGGTTATAGGTTATAGGTAAAAGGTTTAGGTTATAGGTTTTGGTTTAGGTTTAGGTTAAGGTTTAGGTTTAGGTTATAGGTTTAGGTTAAGGTTATAGGTTATAGCTTTCGGGAATTGAGAATAGGTTAAGGTTTAGGTTTAGGAAATCAGGTTTGAGTTCGGGATCAGGTTTAGGTTTGGGTTTTCAAGTTTAGGTTTAAGTTTAGGTTAAGGAGTTGAGATTAGGATTAGATGTAGGTTTAAGTTTAGGGATTTAAGAATACATTTAGGTTTTAGGTTTAGGTTTATGTTTTAGGTTTAGGTTGTAGGTATAGGTTTAGGTTATAGGTTTAGGTTATAAGTGTAGGTTATAAGTTTAGGTTTAGGTTAGGTTATAGGTTAAGGTTTAGAGAATTGAGTTTAGGTTATAGGTTATACATTATAAGTTAAGGTTTAAGTTATAGGTTTAGGTTTAGGTTAAGGTTTAGGTTTAGGTTATAGGTTTTGAGATTTGAGAATAGGTTTAGGTTAATGTTGTAGGTTATAGGTTTAGGTTATAAGTTTATGTTAATATTGTAGGTTATAGGTTTAGGTTTAAGTTTAGGTTTAGATTTAAGTTTAGGGATTTGAGAATACATTTAGGTTTTAGGTTTAGGTTTAGGTTTTACGTTTAGGTTAGGTTTAGGTTTAGGTTATAAGTGTAGGTTATACGTTTTGGTTTAGGTTTAGGTTAGGATATAGGTTAAGGTTTAGGGAATTGAGAATAGGTTAAGGTTTAGGTTTAGGAAATCAGGTTCGGGTTTGGGTTTATGTTTGGGTTTTCAAGTTTAGGTTTAGGTTAAGGAGTTGTGATTAGGATTAGGTGTAGGTATAGGTATAGGTTTATGGATTTGAGAATACATTTAGGTTTTAGGTTTAGGTTAAGGTTATAGGTTTAGGTTTAGGTTTAGGTTTAAGTTATAGGTTATAGCTTTAGGGAATTGAGAATAGTTTAAAGTTTAGGTTTAGGAAATCGGGTTTAGGTTCGGGATCGGGTTTAGGTTTGGGTTAGGTTATAGGTTATAGGTTATAGGTTTAGGTTATAGGTTAAGGTTATAGGTTTAGGTTTGGGTTTAGGTTATAGGTTATAGGTTAAAGGTTTAGGTTTAGGTTATAGGTTTAGGGATTTGAGAATAGGTTTAGGTTATAGGTTTAGGTTTAGGTTATAGGTTATAGGTTATAGCTTTAGGGAATTGAAAATAGGTTAAGGTTTAAGTTTAGGAAATCGTGTTCGGGTTTGGGATTGGGTTTAGATTTGGGTTTTCAAGTTTAGGTTTAGGTTTAGGTTAGGGAATTGAGATTAGGATTAGGTGTAGGTTTAGGTTTAGGGATTTGAGAATACGTTAAGGTTTAGGTTTAGAAAACAGGTTCGGATTCGGGATCAAGTTTACGTTTGGATTTTAGGCTTAGGTTTTAGGTTTCGATTATAGTTAGGCTATAAGTGTAGGTTATAGGTTTAGGTTTAGGTTAGGTTATGGGTTAAGGTTTAAGGAATTGTGTTTAAGTTATAGGTTATAGGTTATAGGTTAAGGTTTAGGGAATTGAGTTTAGGTTATAGGTTATAGGTTTAGGTTATAGGTTAAGGTTTAGGGAATTGAGTTTAGGTTATAGGTTATAGGTTATAGGTTAAGTTTTAGGTTTAGGTTATAGGTTTTAGGATTTGAGAATAGGTTTAGGTTAAGGTTAGAAGTTTAGGTTAAGGTTATAAGTATAGGTTAAGGTTATAGGTTAAGGTTTAGGTTTAGGTTATAAGTATAGGTTTTGGGATTTGAGAGTAGGTTTTGGTTAAGGTTATAAGTTTATGTTAAGGTTATAAGTATAGGTTTAGGTTATAGGTTAAGGTTTAGGTTTTGGTTATAAGTATAGGTTTTGGGATTTGAGAATAGGTTTAGGTTAGGGTTATAAGTTTAGGTTAAGGTTATAAGTATAGGTTTAGGTTATAGGTTAAGGTTTAAGTTTAGGTTATAAGTATAGGTTTTGGGATTTGAGAATAGGTTTAGGTTAAGGTTATAAGTTTAGGTTATAGGTTAAGGTTTAGGTTTAGGAAATCGGGTTCGGGTTTGGGTTTGGGTTTTCAAGTTTAGGTTTAGGTTTAGGTTAAGGAGTTGAGAGTAGGATTAGGTGTAGGTTTAGGTTTAGGGATTTGAGAATACATTTAGGTTTTAGGTTTAGGTTTAGGTTTTAGGTTTAGGTTATAAGTGTAGGTTATAGGTTTAGGTTATAGGTTTAGGTTTAGGTTTAGGTTATAGGTTATAGGTTTTGGGATTTGAGAATAGGTTTAGGTTAAGGTTATAAGTTTAGGTTTAAGAAATCGGGTTCGGTTTTAGGTTTGGGTTTTCAAGTTTAGGTTTAGGTTTAGGTTATGGAGTTGAGATTAGGATTAGGTGTAGGTTTAGGTTTAGGAATTTAAGAATACGTTAAGGTTTAGGTTTAGGAAATCGAGTTCGGGTTATAGGTTTAGGTTTAGGTTAGGTTATAGGTTAAGGTTTAGAAAATTGAGTTTAGGTTATAGGTTAAGGTTTACGTTTAGGTTATAAGTTTTAGGATTTGAGAATAGGTTTAGGTTAAGGTTATAAGTTTAGGTTTAGGAAATCGAGTTCGGGTTCGGGATTGGGTTTAGGTTTGGGTTTTCAAGTTCAGGTTTAGATTTAGGTTAGGGATTTGAGAATATGTTAAGATTTAGGTTTAGGAAATCGGGTTCGGGTTTGAGATCGGGTTTACGTTTGGGTTTTAGGTTTAAGTTTTAGGTTTATATTATAGTTAGGTTATAAGTGTAGGTTATAGGTTTAGGTTTAGGGATAAGGTTTAGGGAATTGAGTTTAGGTTATAGGTTATAGGTTATAGGTTAAGGTTTAGGAAATTTAGTTTAGGTTATAGGTTAAGTGTCACGCCCCAAACTCGGAAACCGGGCTCATAAAATTCCTGATCGTCGAATCCAGCGTCGACAGCCTCCATAGTACCCCATTCTCGGCTCCCAGCGCCCATTCTCCAGGTTCCGATCCAGGGATGCTACGAGGAGAATTTTCAACATAGTTTGATTCGTAATAAGCATAACCAAAGGCATAACTCACAAACAACAACCAAAAACTCCATCACATTTCCATTATGATTAGAAACTTTATAAGTAAAATAAGCATAAAGGGAAATACAATGATAATAGATAAAAAGCTCTAAAATGATCTGCTATGCGCTCCTACCTCAGCGTTGCTGCGGTCCAACGTCACCTGCATGCAACGGTCGTGCATAAGCTTATGGAAAGCTTAGAGGATGGTGTAAGTATGTGCGTAAGGTAATAATATAAGTATGCAGTATCAGAGTAATGCGGAACATGCTGATGAATCCATGATTACTATTAGCCGTACTAAGGTCATGCGATGCAAGACATGAATGATGTCGGCCATACCAAGGCTATGCGGTGTGAAATGCAACTCAAGCATGTGAATCCTCATATAAGTCCACATATCAATATGGCTCAACTCTGAAATATCACCGGGGTCTAGTACACTCTAAGCCAGATTGTCGTCCCATCATGCGCAATAAGGTGAGTGGAAAAGACCTCACTATCCGCCTGTCAATATCGGGCTCGGCTCATCGATAGTAGACCCATTCCTTGAGCTGGTCAAACTCAGCCTAGCTTTGCCCCCTCTCTCGGGCGGGTAAGGCCGCACCCCCTTCCAACCGACCACGACACAGTGGAAAGCGCGACCTTCTGGTAATCGACATTCGACGCTCATGTACCCACTCGGTCTAGATGTTAGAGTAACCTCCTGGTACCATAAGGGTTTAGGGACTTTTACCCAGAGATATCTATAACACCCCATGTAGAACAAGATTTTTGGTATCCAATCTTGCCAACCACGATATGCCTGTGGCGGCTATGGCCCTGATGTCGCTAGGGTGTACAGTATACATGTCACACAATGCGAGATGCATGAATCACGCAATCCAATCATACAACAATCATGTGCGCACCGTGCACTTATGTGGGCATCTCCCTTTACCAGGGGGTCCCATAACAATCTGCCCAAAGGCCTGTACTATGATCAATCACTCATCTC
This sequence comes from Magnolia sinica, assembly GCF_029962835.1. Classification (NCBI taxonomy): domain Eukaryota; kingdom Viridiplantae; phylum Streptophyta; class Magnoliopsida; order Magnoliales; family Magnoliaceae; genus Magnolia; species Magnolia sinica. Next base: position 71,818,596 of record NC_080581.1, read on the forward strand.
ATCACAAGCATGCAGATGATGCATATGAACATGTATCATGATGTTATGTTGTCACGTTCTCATAATCGATATCGATAATCGGCGTCGGCCTTGGCAATCGGCACCGAAAATCAGCATCGGTAATCGGCACAGATAATCAGGGTCGATAATCGGTGTCGGCTGTGGTTATGAAGTCATTCATTTACAGCGAATGGGACCCACTTATTTGAGCCAACCCATGAAGAGAATGGCCTATCAAGGCCTAAGGGAAGGTCACAGTGAGGACATCTAACCATCATTGCCCACCAATGTGGACGTCAAACCAACATTGCTCCCAAGGAGTGGTCTACATAAAGAATTCATACGAAATGTAATGGCCACACATAGATCACATTGGGCCTCGCTTATGGGCCTCACATACATCTCACCGGGCCGATTGAATGGGTCGATTGAATGAGCCAATTCAAATGGGCCGACCAAGTGGGCCGAATCAAATGGGCCGATTTAAATGGGCCGAATCAGTTAGGCCGGATCGGTTCAGCAGAATGTATGTCAAATTGGGCCTACCCTTACGTAATTTGAGACCCAACCTATTCATAAGTTAACATAGGGATAAATGACGTGAAAACAAATATCACTTGAGTGGGAACCACCGTGGCTCCTAAGAAGTTTTAAACGGTGGATGTCACCGTACCCCATTATTATTACAATTGGTGGGGTCCACTTGAACTTTGGGTCTCACTCATTCACCTCATGCCATAAAATGATCTCGCAAATGGTTGGATGGTTCGGATACTACTCATACATAATGGTGGGTCCCATAGATGGACGACATGGATATGGAATAGGCGGGACCCACGGAACTTGCGGCTATGTGCAGTAACAGGTTCACACACCACAAGGCAGCTACTACTGCTGTACATGCAGCCAATGCTACTTAGAGAACCATAGAGGTAGGTCCCACGTAGGGCCCACTCTAATGAATATATATACAATACATTAATATATATATTACAAATATACTGCTGCTGTGCAGCTTTTAGGCATTTAAAAGAGGGTAGGGGTGGGTGCCACATAGGGCCCACCCTCATCACATATATAAGATATTATAATATAATATAATATGTCATATTATATATATAATATAATATAACATATTATATTAATATTATATCTAATATGGAATTAACGTCCAGGCCTTGGGCGGCCTAGACTTACACATACATCATGGTAGCCCCCACGTGGGGTGGGCTTCACCGTCCAAAGATGGTGGACGGCTGGATGAAATACGTACATTGTGGTGGGGCCCATCGGAATGGATGGACGACGTGGGTGGGTCCCATGGACCCCACCGTCAGTCCACACCCCACGTTAGTCCACACATGTCGGTACACACTCCATGTTAGTCACCACCACAAGGATCGATACTAGATCTCCAGTGTTGAAAAGAGGTATCTTTCACACAGTCTACCACGTGAGCTATGGGGGCCCACCGTTGAAACGAGGTACCTCCACTCAGTCTGCCAGTGAGCTATGGATTTGAGAGGAGGGCCCCACCTAGACGTGGCCCCACTGTTCGAGGTGGTGGATAGTTTGGATGAAAGACACATCAAGGTGTGGCCCACTAAATGGGTGATGGACGGTGATGGGTCCCATGGACCCCACCGTCACTCACATCACTGTTAGCCACCCCCGGTCAGTCCGCACTTCACTCTACACACGTCCAGCGTCCCTGGATGCTAGATAGTGTGGGTATAGCACACGCATCATGGTGGGCCCCACAGGGACATGGCCCACCAGACTTTTGGATCAAGCTGTTATTTGTGTTTCCCCTACATCTAGGCCCACCCAAAGGTGGTCAGCAAGGTGGGCCCTACGGATGAGATGGCGTGGATCATACATCATATGGGGTCCACAATACGCGAGAGAGAGAGAGAGAGAGAGAGAGAGAGAGAGAGAGAGAGAGAGAGAGAGAGAGAGAGAGATTGGCGAGGATGGAGAGGCCCCGCCACTATGGGCCCTTCTTTGATACAAAGCCTACATCAAGGTGGGTCCCATCATAAGTGGGCCCTTACATCACAAAAATACAAAGAAATGGAGATCCAAGATCACCCACCGGCTTCTTCTTGCACCCTAGGCTTCCTTAGCTCCTTAGCTTTGATTCCAACGGAGGAGATGAGGTTTGGATGGTTGAGATGAGAGATGAAAGGGTAGGAAAGGTGGGCCACACTTGTGGCTCTCTTGGAGTGGAAGAGCTTGGACGTATGGAGGTTTTTGGGTTGCTTGGATTATGATTTGAAAATGAAGGAGAGAGAGGGTTGTAAAGAGAGATGGGTGATGGAGTGATGGATGTGGTGAGTGATGGGTGTAAGAACTTTTTGACTTTTGTGGTTTTTGGTTTAAGGAAAGTATGGGCTTGTGCAAGAAACTTTTGACTTTGGGGGTTGCTTGGGAATGGGTGAAAGGTGATATGTACTTGACATGTACTTGACATGATCGGATTGATTGATTGATTGATTGATGTGACAAGTCATAGAGATTCTCTCAGAATTCGCATGTGCAGCGTTTTCCTTGCACCGAGCGCTGGCCCGCATGTCCTGGCCAGAGTATCAGATCGACGCGCGAGACGCGGCATCAGAACCGTGGCGACGGCGCGGCCGCAAGGGTACAAGTCTCAGTTTGAGTCGATTTAGGTTGACAGTGTGTGATGCAGGGTCGTGCGTAAATACCGGTTAATGGTCGAAGGTTGCCGAAATTCGACCGGAAAGACCGCGGAAGTCTACGGAACGGTACGGTCTAGGATACGGGGCTTACATTAAGGTTTAAGAAATTTAGTTTAGGTTATAGGTTATAGGTTAAGGTTTAGGGAATTGAGTTTAAGGTATAGGTTATAGGTTATAGGTTATAGGTTTAGGGAATTGAATTTAGGTCATAGGTTATAGGTTAAGGTTTAGGTTTAGGTTATAGAGGTTTAGGTTTAGGTTATAGGTTATAGTTTAAGGTTTAGGTTAGGTTATAAGTTTAGGTTATAGGTTAAGGTTTAGGTATAGGTTATAGGTTATAGGTTAAGGTTTAGGTTAGGTTTTAAGTTTAGGTTAAGGTTAAAGGTTTAGGTTATAAGTGTAGGTTATAGGTTTAGGTTTAGGTTAGGTTATAGGTTAAGGTTTAGGGAATTGAGAATAAGTTAAGGTTTAGGTTTCGAAAATCGGGTTCGGGTTTGGGTTTAGGTTATAGGTTATAGGCTTAGGTTTAGGTTAAGGTTTAGGAATTCGGGTTCGGGTTCGGGTTTGGGTTCGGGTTTATGTTCAGGTTTAGGTTATAGGTTTTGGGATTTGAGAATAGGTTATAGGTTTAGGTTAAGGTTCGGTTTAGGTTATAGGTTTTGGGATTTGAGAATAGGTTATAGCTTTAGTCTATAAGTGTAGGTTATAACTTTAAGTTTAGGTTTAAGTTTAGGTTATAGGTTTAGGTTATAGGTTTTAGGATTTGAAGTTATAAGTTTAGGTTAAGGTTATAAGTTTTGGTTTAGGTTATAGGTTATAGGTTTAGGTTTAGGTTAGAAGTATAGGTTTTGGGATTTGAGAATAGGTTTAGGTTAAGGTTATAAGTTTAGGTTAAGGTTCGGTTTTGGGTTCGGATCGAGTTTAGGTATACATACTAGTAACATACAACCAAGGGCATCATACCATAAGCTACAAGAATTTTATAACCCCTAAACAAGGTATCCTCCATTGATAACATATTTTATATATATATATATATATATATATATATATATATATATATATATATATATATATTTAAGTTCTTTATTTTCATTTACATTCGCAAATACATTCATCATCCATCCAAGAAAATTGAAACAAGTACTGTCACTCTAACAATCTATAGATCACTATTTTAGTCAAATACGCCATTTCTAACAATCTATGATGATGGTGATACAATGACAATGATAATGAATGTGAATCTCTACTATATTTTTCTTTCGAGATCATCTAGTGTATATTTGGAGGGGTGCATAGATCACCATGGTCGCAATGGTTGCCATATATATATATATATATATATATATATATATATATATATATATATATATATATATATATATATATATATATATATATATATATATATATCATGGAAGTTGAAGTCGGATAAATCCATTGCACAATAGACAATGTAAACTACCATGATATTTATTTTCAACAAGAGAAGCAACTATAGGCTTTTGTGGTGTAATGAATAAAGAAGGCTGTGATAGGATATCTGGTGTTGAATGTTAATGGGACCACCAAATAGCAAAATAGAGTATGGAGAGACGACGCTAGTATCTCACAAAAATACTTTACTAGTTTCAACCTAAAAACATGAGAAAATATTGAAAATTTAGAAATCCATTCTCAATCACAACATAAGAATTAAGAACTTACAGAAAATCTTAAGGAAAATGCTTGAAAAAAATGTCAAAGTTGTTTAACTAAAACATCGTGAAAAAAAAATATACACATGAGTGCACACTTGCCCATGAAAGGAAACACATATACATACAGAAGAAAATTAACATCCACCTCAATGGTCTTACTGTCCACCTAGACCACCCATGCCAACATGCCATTTATATACAACATTGGGTCCATCCAAAAGGTGATTTTTTTGTATATGATCATTTTCACAATGGGAGCCAGCCTATGCACTACTCACTGTTAGGATGGTATGCATGCTCTACTCCTTCAGCCTGATTTTTTGGGTGAGAACATCTTGACAGTTGGACCAACCTGATGGATGGCTTTGATATTGCATTGTCTGCCATGGTGGCACATGTGATGCCATTAGAAGGTAGGCCTTGTACATGGGCTTAACAAACCTCTAACAGATCTTAACTATTTCATCATACATGAGATTGGATTTTGAAAATCCAAAGATGAATGTCTGCTAGAATACATCCATGTGCCCACACATGCCAAAGAACAACCACCAACAAGAGGCACCACTTGGATCTCATGGGGCCCACCACCAAACATGGAGTGGAATTGGCACAGGACCAATTACAATTCCATCCCACCTAATCCCTTCTAATCTCACTGCCCAAACACGCCCCAAATCCCCAAATCTCCAAATCCCTAAATCCCTAAATCCCTAAATCCTCAAATCCCTAAATCGATATTGAGATTGAGAGAGATTGAGAGAGAGAGAGAGAGATACCTCACTATCGTGAATGACCTTCAACCGAGCTTCAGAGAGAGAGAGAGAGAGGGCGTGCATGGGTAGGGCGTTCGGCAACGGACCGCAAGAGACTGAGAGGGAGGGACGGATTGGGGAACAGAGAGAGAGATTGGGGAACGAATAGAGAGGGAGGAAGATGAGAGAGCTAGAGCAAGATCGGGAGAGAGATAGGGTTAGGGAACGGAGAGAGAGAGAGAGAAATGGAGGGATTTTTGGGCACGGCTCTGTTTTGAGCGCGTGCCCAATTTTGGAAAACGGTGGTCGGTGCTGTGGGACCCACCATGATGTATGTGTTGCATCCATGCCATCCATCTATTTTTACAGATCATTTTATGGTATGAGACCAAAAATGGGGTATATCCCAATCTCAAGTGGACCAAATTATAGGAAACAATGTTGAATGAGCGTCGACCATTAAAAATATTTTGGGGGCCATAAAAGTTTTTGATCAAGCTGATTTTTGTTTTTTCCCTTCATCTGGGCCTGTATGACCTAATCAACATGTTGGATGTCAAACAAACAGTACCGTGGGCCTTAGGAAGATTTTAATGGTGGATATCCAATCACTATTGTTTTCATATGGTGTGGTCCACCTAAGATTTATATCCATCTCATTTTTAGGATCAAGCGATAAAATGATCTTTAAAAATGGATGAACAGAATGGATGAAACACATACATCATGGTGGGGCCCACAGAGCACCGACCACCAGCCACGGGGCTGGTGGCTAGGAGAGTAGCCAATCCATTTCCCAATTTTGGGCGTGGATGGGGTAAGACGGACATGGATGTCCTGTCCGGAGCTCTGTGGGACCCACCATGATGTATTTTATTTATCTATTCCGTCCATTAATTTTAATAAATAATTTTAGTACATGATCCCAAAAATAAAGTAGATTGAAGGCCCAAGAGGACCACACCATAGGAAGCACATGTGATTTAATCTCCATGTTTCCTACCGTGTGGTCCACTTTAGCCTTCAATATACCTGATTTTTAGTTTCATGACCTATAATAATATTTCAAAATAGATTGACGGCTTAGATATAAAACATATATTTTTATAAGCCCTATAGAGCCCCTATAGAGCCCTATAATAATATTTCAAAATAGATGGACGACTTCGATATAAAACATATATTTTTGTAGGCCCTATAGAGCCCTATAATCTAATCTTTTTTCTCAGATCATTATAAGGTATCATGCAAAACATTAGGCAGGAACAAGGCTTAAGTGGAGTACAAATTGGCCATTGCACTTCCACCATTAAAAACTTCTTGGGAGCTGGAGAAGTTTCGGATCAAGCTCATTATGTGCGTCCCACATGGATGAGGGGTCAGACCCAGTTTCAGCTGCATTCAAAACTCATGTGGGCCCCACCAAGTGCTTTTATATTTTTTTATGTCTTCACATAGTTTTAGATGGTATGGCCCACCTGAGTTTCGTATATGGATGATTTTTGAGATATCTCATAAGCTAAAGGGGACACATCAAAACTATGCATATGTCCCACCTTATTCCATGTCTGTATTAACTTATAAATAGGTTGGATCTCAAATAAACATCGCGGCGGGCCCTAAGAAGGTTTCAATAGTGGGTGTCACTATCCCACTCTTTTCTATGGTGGGTCCACTTGAACTTTGGATCTGCTCCATCAGTCAGATGCACCATTCCATGGTGGGCCACGACCTTAAAAATAAAGTCAATCAATGACTTGGGTGGGCCACACCACATACTATAGTTGAGAGGGTTACCCTCCCATTAAAACATTCATAATCATTTATTGGCCCCACCTAGATGTGGTTCATAGATCCAGCCCATTCATTATGTGTGTCCCACTTGGATGAGGAGTCAGACCAAGTTTCATACACATCCAAGACTCATGTGGGCCCCACCAAATGCTTTTATATATTTTAGGGATGTCTTCACATAGTTTTAGATGCTATGGCCCACCCGAGTTTCGTATATGACTATTTTTGGACTTAAAGGGGACACATCACATGCATGGTGTTGATGCTCTACACACATCATGGTTGGGCGCACACAGATTAACCTCATGGGAAGTTCCCATGAGGTTACCTTATAGTACCATTTCACTATTTAGGTAACTCCTTCATGGGTGTTACTCTAACCATGTAGGGCCCACCTTGATATATTTTATGTATCGACACCGTCCATATATTTTTCCATCATATTTTAGGATGTGATTTCAAATCATAAGTACTCAATAATCTCAGGTGGGCCATACCAATCAAAATAATGATAAATAACTATTAAAAACCTTTTGAATGCCACAAAAGCTTTGGATCAATTTGATCCTTGTAGTTTACCTTCATCTAGATCTTCTTTACATTATCAACAAGTTGGATTGCAAATAAACATTACTAAAACCTTACGATGGGCTCTTTATAATTTTTAATGGCGAGGTACTATATCATCATTCTTTCCAGTGGTGTGGTCCACTTAAGATTTTAATACACACAATTTTTTATACCCGGCCCAAAAATGGGTTGGAGAAACATAGGGGCAGTAAGGATATACAACACCATCAAAATCTCACTTTTGTTATCTAACTTTTCAATTTTTCCTATCAAAATACAAAATCTAGTTTTCTTTTTTTAAATATATATTTTTTTACAATTTGTCAAAATTTTCACAATTTTATTTAATTTTTAAAATTTTCTTTTTCAAAATATCATTTTTTTTAAAATCTCACTTTTATTATATAACTTTTTAATTTTTCTTGTCAAAATACAAAATCTAGTTTTCTTTTTTTAAAAATATTTTTTTTTACAATTTGTCAATTTTTTCACAATTTTGTTTAAATTTTTAAATTTTCTTTTTCAAAATATAATTTTTTTATCGATTTTTTTTTAAATTATCAACATTATTCAAAGTTCTTAATTTTTTTTTTTCAAAATCTAGATTTTTATAAAATCACAGTTTTTTTTTCAAAATTTAAATTTTTCTTAAACATTGTTAATTATTTTCTAAGCTTCTCAACTATTTTTTTTTCGAAATTCATAATTTTTTGTTCTTAATTTTTGACATGAGCATTAGAGACGGTTTAAGACCGTCTCTAATGCAGACGGTCTTTAACAGTCTCAAATGACCGCTATAAGACGGCTAAGGACCATCTCTAATGCAGACGGTCTTTGATAGTCTCAAATGACCGCTATAAGACAGCTAAGGACTATCTCTAATACAGACAGTCTTTGATAGTCTCAGATTACCAATAAAAGACGGCCAATGACCATCTCTAATGCAGACGATCCTTAACAGTCTCAGATTACAAGTAAAAGATGGCCAATAACCGTCTCTAATGCGGACAGTCTTTGACCGTCTCAGATGACCGCATATAAGATGGTCAAAGACCGTCTTTTATTCCAGACGGTCGATAGTCGTCTTTTCTTCACAGTTAACGACGGATTCTGACCGTCTTAAATGATTTGTGGACGTTCAACATTTTTAAGACAATAGTAAGGACAGTCAAAAGCCGTCTAAAATTTTAGAGATGGTTTACGACTATCTCTAAACCGTCTTTAAACCAAGGAATTTTGCAAACGGTCCACAACCGTCTCAAAATCCATCCTTTTTCTTTTTTTTTCCATTTTTCACGTAGTGTGTTCTCCATTTTGGAACAAGCTCTCCAAGTTATTCCCCCTCCTGGATAGGCATTCCCAATGGAAAATTGGCCGTGACAGCTGTAATGTTTGGCAATATAACTAGTCGGGACTGGGCCCTTTGCAGGACATTCCTTCCATTCATATCTCACCAGATATTCGGCACCTAGTGGTGGCTGATTTCTTAGATGCTAACGGTCTGAGGCAGGACACGCCAGTAACTCTTCCTATCTGGATTCGGGCCCACATCGTGCATGAAGGTTTCTACACTTCCGACAGCAATGATGTTTGCATCTAGCCCCTTGGACTGGCTGGGCAATTTTCTGTCAAATCTGGGTGGGACGTGGTTAGGACACACGGTCAGAGATGGGCTTGGGCTAAGTGGGTTTGACACCCATTTGCTTCCCCCCAAAATCTCTATTTTTCTATGGAAGGTGCTCATGAATGCGCTACCCATTGACAGAAACGTTCAACACAAAGGGATCTCCCTAGCTTCGAAATGTGAATGTTGTGATATGGGGCTGACTTCCTCTTCCTCTCCCCTTCCTGAATCGTTGTCGCTTCTGTTCCTGCACGGGTCCCTTACGAATGAAGTCTGGAACCGTGTCGTTGACCTGATGAATGTGTCCATTGTTCTTCACTCTTCCATTCAAGATCGGCTCTCCTAGTGGTGGTTGTTTCCTTGCCCTCGCAGTTGTAATTCCTCTGTCTTTCAGCTTGCTCCCACCTTCATGCTATGGGAGATTTGGAAGGCCAGAAATAGCTCCCGTTTTGATGGCATGAAAGTCTCAGTCCAATGCGTCATTCGTAATACCTATGGTGGCTGGGCAACAGTACTACACGACACAAGCCTTGCTTGGCGACTCCTCCCCAACCAGCCTTCCCCTACGCTGTGCCTGGCCCCCCACCTGCTGTATTTGAGGTCGTTAGGTGGCAAAAACCGCCCACTAGCTGGTTCAAGCTCAATGTTGACGATTCCGCTATCCGGAATTCGGGGCCTGCTGGGGGAGGCGGCATTTGCAGAGATCATAATGGCCGTATGAACTTCGCCTTCTCCAATGGGTACGACGTTACTTCCAACAACAGGGCGAAAATTCGGGCTCTTCATGACGGGGTGGAACTATGCGTCCTCCACGGCCTTTCTCATGTCCTCATCGAATCAGACTCAAGATGGGTTGTCGATTGCATTCTAGGGAAGTCCTCAGTTGCTTGGAAATGGAAATATTGGAAGGAGAGGATCACCAAGCTCCTTCTTTGCGGTTCGTTTTCCCTTGCCCTCATTCCTAGAGAGGCCAACGGACAGGCTGATTACTTAATTAGCTAGGCAAAATAGTGCTTCACAAAACTCTTACCTTTACTCGGTCCCCTCTAATCTCCCTACTCTTGCGAGAGGTTCCTATTGTCTCGACAAAACAGGGTTGGGATTAATTAGAAAGAAAAAAACTGTTATGTACTGCACATGATTGGTGGGTCATGCTGTAGTTTAGTTGTTTCAGTCCACCAACTTCCAGCTCTCTCCTGTGCAGCTTCTTCGCTCGGTGAAGACTTGCATTGCTTTGCTGTGTCAGCTCGCCTTGATCTGCCCCTACTGCTTCTCCAGCTGCAACCTCCTCTTCTCAGGGCCATCCTTGTTTCTATTTTCCTTATTAGCCTTGTATAGGTCTCTAAATGATAGGCTGGGTCCAAATTCTTTTTGTTAGGACCTGCCTGAATGGCTGTATATCCCAGTTCATTTATAAAATGATGGTGGCTGATTCCACCTTTTCCAAAAAAAAATGATAAGTTTTCATTTGGAAATACAAAGTCAAGATAATAATATCCTTGATGTCCAACATGGCATAAAAAAAATAGCAATGAGGAAAATAGAAAGCCCAACTAAATAGAGAGTAAAAATGACTAAATTTTCAAAAATACAAACTTCAATTCATAGTTTAATTCCCAAACTAAAAGCAACCAAAATTTCATTTGTAAACAATCATTTCAATGACTTTTACAAATTATTGACAAGAAAAAATAAGGCCAAAGCCTAGTTTCTATGATCTAATTTTATCTCTAACTACCAATAAAACTAGAGCTCTAGATTCATAGAAAGTCATAAAAATAAATAAGAAGAAAAAAATAAAAAACAATTCTACAAACAAATTATAAAGTGGGAAACAACCCATGTTCTCAAATTCAAAAATCAGATTTGAGAGAAAGATATCCCAAATCGACATCCCAAATCAACATTAGTTATCTAAATTAGTTATCAAACATTTCTTGAATTGTACGCCCCATACACATATACAAGATTTGAACCATTGGGCCATACCATCAATGAAGCATAGCCCTAAATATTCAATAGTCAAGGCTTTCCCATCATTGGAGGACTCTTGAGCACTTAGAAATGAGCTAGCTAGGAAAATATTTAATAATTTCAACATTTAATGGACTATAAAAAAAAGTGTGCCAAAATATTTAAAGAATTTGAAGCTCGAGAACTTAAATAGATATAATTCTATTGAGCTCTTCCAGTCTATCTAGCTCATCTTTCTTTCATCCTTTCACATGATTGGACTATTTTATTTTTATTTTTATTTTCACATGCATTCATCTTCAGGCTAGGGGAGAATTTACGCACACCTACATGTCTTGTTGGGGAACCACGGAAGCACACAAAGATGAATCAAGCAAAGTACTTCAATCGCACAACCAAGTTCTAACACAAACAAACTGAATTTTACATTAAAAAAATCCTTGTAAGAAAAAACCACGACACAAAACAACAATAATGCACTATGAAGCAGAAATTACAAGAGATAGAAATTACTGATTCGAACAAGCCTCGAATCTTCCTCACAAGCCAAGCTATGCATTTGAAACCCTTAGGAACGAATTTAGAAAACCTAGAACACCTCTCTTGCTTACTAAATTCTGATTACACTCGATATATATAGCATAAAATCATATCACAATCAGAATAGAAAACAAATCCTGCACTTATGCAATTCTACTCGTGCACTCAATGGCACCTTTGATGGGACTTCGATGGCATTGACAGTCTGTCAATGGCATCAAACTCCTTCAATGGCATCGAGAAAATACAAAAAATGTTCAAGTGTACCACATGAGAGGGAAAATTGGAGAAAGAACTCCTACTGTTGGAAAAAAGGCCAGCATAATGTTTAATTTCCATCCACCTGTCCATAAGCTCAAATAGACATGGATGAGAGGAAAACATAAATATCTGCTTGGTTCAAAACTTTTATGGCTCCAAAGAAGATTTTGATCTCCACTTTTTTCTATGGTGTCACCTATTCTAGCCTTTCATCTTTCTCCTTTTTGGACTTATGTTCTAAAATGATCTCTCAAAATGGATGGACAATGTACATCACAATGGGCCTCATAGAGCCCTTGATAGGACCATTTATCTCCACCTAGGTCATGTTGGGGTAGTACACAATCCACGGTCATAAAACCATGCTTGGCATAACAAGGAGCATAATTGATTAGATTAGAAGCGGAAGTTCTTGTATGTGAAAGTTGTGTGGGGCCTACCTTGATGCATGTGTAGTATATCCATGCTGTCTATATCTGCTTGCCCTGATCATTTTAGGGCATGGGACCAAAAATAAAATAGATACAAATCTTGAATGGACCACACTATAGGAAATAGTGGTGATTGAACATAAAAGGATGTTTCGTGGAACATAAAAGTTTTGAATCAAATTGATAATTAGGGTTTAAATCAACTCCTAAAGCTAAAATATCATGTTCCAAATAACTGATTTTGGTGTAGTGACACCTAAAATGTTATTGTGAAACAAACAAGTACCCACTTAGATGTACTGATTTTTTTTTATTTTTCTTTCAGAATGAGGATGGCTAATTAGCAATTTTTAAGAATTGGCTGATGAAATTTCATACCATGAAATTAGATTTTAATCTTAAAACCCACAACCTATTTTAACTTGAAAAAATGAACGATTTCCTAAGTGACAACAAATTAGTGTACCTGTAACGCCCCAAATTTCGAGGGTCGAGCAAAGGCTTAACACCCAAGATCCGTCGCATCACTTATGCAACATAGAAAATGATGATTACATGTTGTCTGTATTAGTGCATTAAACATGAATGAGATTATACTAAATCAGCATATCATATTCCAGAGATGATTAAATTTAGCAAGTAGAAGACTGTGATAGATATATAAGGTGTATAAGTGGATATGAACCCCACAGTATGATCGTGTCACCAGATTAAATAATTACATGTATAATTCTAAAATTTACAAATGATAAGGTGTAATGTTTAACTAATGCGATCCCAGCGACGCAACTCAAGGTCTACATAGACCCGCCAGAGAGTTGCATGTAGGAGAACTCCTCGTCGTCGTAAAAGGCCGGCTCCAACTCCCAAGCCGCAACATCATCTGCAACTACAACAGAGTCTGGTTGGTGTTTTAAAACACCATCCCAGAGTGGGAGTGAGTGATCAACTTAGTGGAGCTATAAGGCAAAGGTTAACATGTTATCAATTCAGTCAAGCAGTAATGATAAAGCAGTACAACAATCATGTCCTAACTACTCTGGTTAATGCAAGAATGATATGCGATAATGATGCATGCCTTCGCTTGCACTCTCTCTGTGACATTATCTCATGGTCACGCATGCTAAACTCCCACTGTGCTCAACTCCCACGCCAAAGGCACATACAATGCGGTGCATGGTCGTGTTAGCTAAGTTTTTAATTAGACCTATTCATACAGCAGATTCGGGAAGCTAAGGTACCTCCATTTATATCATTTTCCCAAATAATGATCCATTTAGGGTCGTCAATCCTAGTTAATCACATACAATAGGCAAGTTATAGGGTAACATCACCCCTGATTTGAAAGTAGTGGATAGGCAACTTTAGGTCACTACGAAGAGGCTTGTCACCTCAGCGTAGGCCTTAGTTTATATTCGAAGTCACTACGGAAAGGCTCATCACCTTAGCGTAGGCCGACAGCTCGAATACGGTGTCCCATACACCACCGTATTCAACTCACGAGTTTGTATTGCTCACTGTCACTACGGGGAGGCTCGTCACCCCAGCGTAGGCCGACAGCTCGACCACGGTGTCCCATACACCACTATGCTCGGCTCATGAGTCTTAGCGAATCGTGGTACCAAAGTTAAACGAGCTTTACATTGGTAAGTGGTATCTTAGATTCAAGCAGTAGCGTCCATTCATAGTAAACACACATTAGGCCAATCGGGTTACTTGACAGGGTCGATTGGTACGAGCGCACGCTAACTTAATTGACATATAGCACATACGCACTCATTGTGGCCTAAGCACTGTCGATAATCACCATACGACTCGGATTCATCGAATGTGTCCGTGGTGGTGAAACTAATTCGGCCACTCGATCGGAAACTGTTACCGATTGCCTGGACTATGCGATAGTCCCAATCATACTCAGTTGCAATAGGCATTCATATGTGATAGTCAAATAGCATTTAACAACCAAATCACATATAAATCTCATTTGAGCATTTTAACAAACATGTAGTGCACATGTTATCACACATAGGCATTTCATACATGAATCACGTAGTCGAATGTAAATTATATGAAGGAATCTATTCATATAGCTAAGGTAATTGAGAATCTCATCTCAACACCTTTAATAAATACATTTCATCAAACAATCACCCAATCAAACATTTTATCAAACACTTATACTACACATTTCAAACATACATGTAATGAATTAATTATAGCATATATTATGGCAAATCCTTTCACAAAGGAGTTGTCACGCATACAACGATCATGTATTCTCACTACGTGAAAAATGAAAAAAAAGGACAGATTTAGAGACGGTTCTGGACCATCTCTAAAATTGCTTGGTTTAAAGACGCTTTAGAGACGGCCGTAAACCGTCTCTAAAATTTTAGACGGCCCCTGACCGTCCTTAATATTGTCTAAAAAATTTGAACGTCCACAAATCATTTAAGACGGTCGTTGACCGTCTTGTATGGGTCATTTGAGACGGTCATTGGCCGTCCACATTAGAGACGGTCCTTGACTGTCTTATATGCTGTTATCTGAGACGGCCATTGGCCGTCTCTATTAGAGACGGTCATTGACCGTCTTTTACTTGTAATCTGAGACGGTCAAAGACCGTCTCCATTAGAGACGGTCCTTAGCCGTCTTATAGTCCCGGCAAAGACCGTCTATATTAGAGACGGTCCTAAACCGTCTCTATTGGAGATTGTCAAAGACCGTCTCTATTAGAGACGGTCCTAGACCGTCTTATAGCCCTGTCAAACACTGTCTCTACCAATGCTAAGTCAAAATTTAAAAAGCCCAAAAAAATTATGAATTTCGACAAAAAAAAATTAGTTGAAAAGCTTAGAAAAATAATTAACAATGTTTAAGAAAATTTTAAATTTTGAAAAAAAAATTGTAATTTTATAAAAATCTAGATTTTGAAAAAAAAATTAAGAACTTTGAATAATGTTGATAATTTTGAAAAAAATAAAATTTGATAAAAAAAATAGTATTTTGACAAGAAAAATTAAAAAGTTATATAACAAAAGTGAGATTTAAAAAATGATATTTTGAAAGAAATTTTAAAAAATTAAACAAAATTGTGAAAAATTTGACAAATTGTAAAAAAATATATATTTTAAAAAGGAAAACTAGATTTTGTATTTTGACAATAAAAATTAAAAAGTTATATAACAAAAGTGAGATTTAAAAAATAATATTTTGAAAAAAAAAATTTTAAAATTAAACAAAATTGTGAAGAAATTAACAAATTGTAAAAAAATATATATTTTTAAAAAGAAAACTAAATTTTGTATTTTGACAAGAAAATTGAAAAGTTAGATAACAAATATGACATTAAAAAAATGATATTTTGAAAAAAAAATTTAAAAATTAAACAAAATTGTGAAAAAAATTGACAAATTGTAAAAAAAAAAATATTTTTAAAAAGAAAACTAAATTTTGTAAAAAAAAATGTTAAATTTATTTATAATGAAAATGATATTTAGTTAAAAGAGTAAAAAACATATATATTTTTTAAAAAAATGTTAAATTTATTTGTGAAAAATAAAATTATTAAATTATTAGGCACATCCACTAATTGAACTTTTAATCCTTTTTGGACAATCTAATTAGTTCAAATTAAAGAGTAAATAACTTCAGATGTTTAAATCAAATTTCACTAAAATTGTTGATCAATCTTGTATGCCCAATATCTTTCTCATATGTAGCGTGATTGAGGCAAGTAACTACTCAAATTGAGAGTATTGATCAGTAAAATAGAGTGGATGGACTAGACATGTAAAATGGGCCAAATATTCTGGTTAAAATTGTGACCCAACTTACTGACCTCATGAGAACCTAAGAATTGATGTTAGTAAGTTTTGTGGGCCCCATCAAGATGTGTGTCGAACATCAATACTGTGGATTTGATGTATCCCTTTAGGTTATGAGATATCTCAAAAATTATCAGTAAACGAAACTCAAGTGGGCCATACCATTTAAAACTATGTGAAGACATCCTAAAAAATATAAAAGTACTTGGTGGGGCCCACATGAGTTTTAGATGCGATTGAAACTTGGTCTGACCCCTCATCCAAGTGGGACACACATAATGAGTGGGTTGGATATGTGAATCACATTTAGGCAGGCCCAATATATGATTATGAATGTTTTAAGGAAAACTTTCTCCACTACATTTGAGTTACTCGTTACCTTTACTAGAGTAAACTCTGTGGGGTTCACCATTATTTATTTATTTTATCCACTCTGTTCATCCATGTTAACAAATAACTTGAGGTCTAAAGAATCAAAAGAAAGCATATCCAAAGCTCAAGTGGACCACACCATAAGAAATAGTGTGATTGAACCTCTACCATTGAAAATTTCTTGGAGGCCATAGAAGTTTTGGGTTTTCTTCATTCACATCTTTTTGATATTATGAACAGGTTGGAGGGCAAATAAACATTACTGTAGGCCTAAGGAAGGTATCAACCTAGAAATCATTATTCTACACTGTTTGGTGTGGCATGGTCCACTTGAGCTTTGGATTTACTGAAAATTTAGGATCAACCAACACCGTTCATCCATTTTTCGAGATAATTTTACGGAATTATCAAAAAAATGAATCATATCCAAAGATTAAGTGGACCACACTACAAATAAGGGGAACGGATTGACTACTCCCCCTAATACCATCCAATGGCTGGTGGTTGGTGCTCTGTGAGCCCTACCATGATGTATGTGTTTAATCCATGTCGTCTATCTGTTTTTAAAGATCATCTTACAGTATGAGACCAAAAATGAGATATATCCAAATCTGTAGTGGACCACATTCTAGGAAACAGTGTTGAATGAGCGTCAACCATTAAAAAACATTTTGGGGCCATAAAAGTTTTGGATCAAGCTGATTTTTGTTTTTCCCCTTCATCTGGCCATGTATGACCTAATCAACATATTAGATGTCAAATAAACAGTACAGTAGGCCTTAGGAGGATTTTAATGATGGATATCCAATCACTATTGTTTTCATATGGTGTGGTGCACCTAAGATATCGATTTATATACTTTTCATTTTTGGGATCAAGTCATAAAATGATCTTTATATACCTCTCAATTTTGGACCCCACCATGATGTATGTTTTGTATTCACACTTTCCATCCATTTGGAGAGATCATTTTAGGGCAATGTCCAAAGAATGAGTTAAATCCAAAGCTCCAGTGGACCCCAACACAGAAAACAATGGGACAGTAATGCCCACCATTAAAAACTTCTAAAGGCCACAAAAGTTTTTGATGAAGTTGATATTTGTATATTCCCTTATTTTATGTTTTTTTTCAAAAAAAAAAAAAAAAAAACTTTTGAACCAGTTGAATTTCAAATAAACATTCCAATGGACCTTAGGATAGTTTCAACAGTGGGAATCACCCTCCTTGTTGTTTTCTTTGGCGGGGTCCACTACAAATTTTTATGTCTCATTCTTTGGCTAATGACTTAAAATAATATCTCAGAATGGATGGACAGTGTGGATATAACAAATACATAATAGGTTTTTATATTTTTTTAAAATATTATATATATATATATATATATATATAATATCGTAATAAAATATATGGAAAAAGGTTCTTTACGTAGAGCTCAGGGGAACTCCCCATGAGGTCGAGCTGTGTGGGCCCCACCATGATGTGTGTCAAACATCAACACCGTGCATTTGATGGGTCTCCTTTAAATTATGGGATATCCCAAAAATCAGCCGTATACGGAACTCCGATGGGCCATATCATCTAAAATCATGTGAAGACATGCCTAAAATATATAAAAGCACTTTGTGGGCCCCACTTGAAATTTGGATGCGTCTGAAACTTGGTATGACCCCTTATCCAAGTGGCACACACATAATGGATGGGCTGGATTTGTGAACCACATCTCGGTGGACCCAAAAAATAATTATGAATGTTTTAATGGAGGGTAACCCCTCTCAACTTTTGTATGTGGTGTGGCCCACACAAGTCACAGATTGACTTGAGTTTTAATCCTTGGCCCTACCATGGAATGGTGCATCTGACTGATGGGGTAGATGTTTGACACCCATCATGATGGGTAGATGTTTGACACACGAAAAATGGTGATGTCAATTAACGGTGAACGTCCAATCACTATTGTTTTGGCTGTGGTGTGGTTCATGTGAGATTTATTTCGAGCTAAATTTTCCTTTTATCAACATTAAATTTTTTTTACAACTGGATGTATGGTGTGGATTAAACACAAACATCACGGTGAGGCCCATAGAGCCCTACCAGATCCAAAGCTTAAGATAGTGTTGTTATTTGCACGGTGAACAGTTGTGAGTTTTGTATTTTAAGTAAAATAGTGGTGACTTGTTCATGGAAAAAGTGGGTTTGAGATATGGATATCCAGACCATCCAAATAATGGGTCTTGCTGTAGATTGTTTATATTTATAATTTTCTTATGTAATAATATCTTAACCATCAAGTAACTTGAACCTTAATTGTACGGCTGTGAAGACCGTTTATTTTATAAATTATGGAAAACTCACATTTTTCGGATTTGAATCTTTTATCCCAATTCAGAAGAGGAATTTCCAAATGCCTCTTTCGACCGCCATTTTCTTCCTCTCCGTTCCATCTTTCAAGCGCCCTCTTCATCGCTGGTCGAGATTGGGCTGTGAGTCTTTCGAGCGCCCTCTTCCTCACCAGTCACCGTGCAGAACCATCTCAAATAGGTAAGCATTCGCATGACTACACTCTACATTTCTGTTTCTTCGATCATCAGTTTTGTTGCATAGAAGATGGTGCACGTTTCATTTTAAGGCAACCTTTCATCAACGCCTGGCCCATCTAATGAGGTCCCTAGTTTCTTCGATCTCATCAGTTTTGTTGCATAGAAGATGGTGCACACCATTTGTTTGATGTCTGGCCTCAACGAGATTTGTGTTTAATCCCTACGAATGATATTATCAAAATTTTATTTTTTGGAGAGATATTTTTTGAAATGCTTCCTTCAGATCTAAAAATGGTGTAGGATTCAAGTTCTTCTTTCAAATGAGCTCTTGAAATGATTAGATCCGAAAGTGGAGTTTTTTTTCTTGCAAAGTTTGAGAGATTTCATATGTACGTTGCAAAGTTCCTTTGAATCACTTTCTAGAACTGAAAATGGCGTACACTCCCTTGAATTAATCTTGGAGGTTCTGTTTTGCAGGAATCTGAGAGAATTGCATCTTTTATATTGGAAATGTCTTTGAAGTGATTATTCCTGAGTGGAAAATGGTGCAGAATTCAAATTTTCCATCAAGAGAGCTCCTGAATTGATTAGCTCTAGAGAAGGGTAGATTTTACCTTTTTGTTCTTACCGGCAATCTAAGAGATTCTCATGTCCCTGACAAATATTGCCGAGTTTTTTTAAAATCTTGCAATTTTTGTGTAATATTAATTAAAAAAATTGTTATCATGTCATTATCACGAGATACCAAAATCTCGACAGTTTTTAATTATCTGTTATTTTATACCGAATTTATTATGATATTAAATGGAATTATTTGAATTATTTTTTTTTTTTCAAATAATCATTACATACATACATATAAATAAAATGATATGTTAATTTATCATAAATATTTTAAAATTTTATGTTTTAAGTGAGATTTTCCCAATAAATACACTGAGAAAAACTTCAAAAATCTGAAAATCCCTTGAGAAATTCCTAACCGAAAAATAGGTGAGAATGAGATTTCTCACTCGCTGTGCGAGCAAGCGAGAGAGATCTTTGTTCTCTTTCTAGGGTTTTCCCCTGGGATTTTCACACCTCGATCATCCCTCCTTTTTTTTCATTTAATTTTCTACAAATCTCTTTGATTTCTTCGATCTTTGAAGAACCTGTCAAGACCTCGATCTCTTTCTTCGCTTTTTCGCCTAGGGTTTCTGCTCCCGATTCATAGATTTTACTCCTTTTTTTTTCTCGTCTTCTCAGCTTCAATCTCTGTAAAAGAGCTGGAATCCTTCTTCACCGCTCCTTTCAAGCAGTAGATGGAGACATAGCATTTATGGAGATTACGATCCTTTGAAAATCAGATAATGAAGTTCAAGATCAGCAAGGCCTGCGATCTGAGCTCCATTTCTGTCCTTCCACCACATTCTAGGTCCAGATTTATCAAGAAAACCCGATCCGGTCACATTTATAGTCTTCTTTTGTGGTGATTTTCTTACTCTGTTCATGCAGGAGAGGAAATGCAATCCCACCAGGAGCAGATACTTCAGTTTTGGTAAAAGCCAATGTTCTTCGTAGTTCCGGTCGCATTCGCAACAGTTGTCACGCCCCGAACTCGGAAACCGGGCTCACAAAATTCCCGATCGCCGAATCCGGCGCCGACAGCCTCCGTAGAACCCCATTTTCGGATCCCGGCACCCATTCACCAGGTTCCGATCCTGGAATACTACAAGGAGGATTTCAAGTCATCAGTCTGATTCATAATGAGCATAACAAAAGCATAACCCACAAACAATAACCACAAGAACACCACCACAAAATCCACTATGATCAAAAACTTTTGAGTACAATGCGGCAGAAAGGGGAAATACAATGCAACAAAAGAAACAAAACTCCAGAAGCTCGGCTGCACGCTCCAACTATGGCCAGACTATGTCTTGGCGTCACCTGCACGCATCAATCGTGCATAAGCTTATAAAAAGCTTAGAGGGTGGTGTAAGTGTGTGCGCAATATAAACGTGCTCAAAATGCAAGGTCAGAGTGATGCGGAATCATGATGATGAGCACATGAATGCAATCAGCCGTACCAAGGCTATGTGGTGCAAGATATGAATGCTATCGGCCATAACACGGCCATGCGATGCAAGATGCAACTCAAGCATGCCAATCCTCAACATGTATCAGTACAGTTCTCATTCTGGATAATCACCGGGGTTCAATACACTCCAAATGGCACTGTCGCTCTCCTAGCCGCACAGTCCAAATGAGCGTAAGAAACCTCACTATCCGCCTGACCAATAGTCTGCCAATACCTATCCGGCACGTCGATAGCGGACCCATTCGCGAGCTGGTCAAACTCAGCCTAGTATTGCCCCCTACCCTCGGGCGAGTAAGGCCACACTCCTTTCCAACCGACCACGACACAGTGGGAGACGCGGCCTCCTGGTATTCGGCCCTCATGCGCTTGTATATCCACTCGGTCTCGACGTTGGAGTCATCCTCTGGTACCATCGGGTTTAGGGATTTTCACCCAGGGACATCTATGGTGCCCGTATGCTAGAATCAAATATTTTCGGTATCCAACCCAGCCATCCACGATGTGTCTATGGAGGCTATGGCCCTGATGTCGCTAGGGCATACAGTAATTACAATCACACAGATGCAAGTGCATGAGTCACACCATCAGTCATGCAATAGTCCTGTATATACCATGCACTTATATGAGGCAACTCCACCTATCAGGAAGCCCATAAACGGTCTATCCAAAGGTATATGCTATGATCGGTCACTCCTCACATCAGGCATACATATGGTGCGAATGATCATGAATCATGCATCTATACTAAACATGTAATAAGAGATGGGTTCTAGGTATAATGGAGATGGGCCTAGACGGCCTACTTACCACAAGTTTGGGCCTATCAATGAGCCTTAGGGAGAGCTATAATGCGGACATTTAACCAACATTATCAATGTGGACGTCAAACCAGCATTGCTCCCAAGGCGTGGCCCGTTATAAGTGTCAATACATATGCTATGGTGGAGTCACATTATAAGGGGCATTATGTTCATCCTATTGGGCCTTGACCCGTGGGCCTCCAGTACATCAAATGGGCCTCATAATACGAGCCTAGTACAAATCAAGGCGGGCCTCAACGAGGACCACTAATACATGAGGATGGGCCTCCATAATGGGCCTTAATTTATCTCCAAAACAGTTGAACAGTGGAATGAAACACATACATTAGGATGGAGCCCACACTAATAGAGGGTGTGGTTTACAATACTTACATAAGTAGGGCCCACCAAAATGCTCATTTTCCACCCAGCCTAAGGCCCAATGTGATGTTTATTTTCCACCCAACTTAAGGCCCAACATAATGTTTATTTTCCACCCAACTGTTCATAAAGCTACCTGAACCAAGGTAGGGCCCACTGGACTGGGCCCACTGGAATGTTTATTTTCTACCCAACTTGGGCCCATTGTATTGTTTATCTGCCATCCAACTGTCCATGAGGTTGCTTGGGCCAGGTAAGGCCCACGGTAATGTTTATTTTCTACCCACATTAATATATATTTGCCACGCATGTCTAAAGGGTCACATGTACCTGGGGTAGGGCCCACTGGACTGGAGCCCACTGAAATGTTTATTTCCAGCCAACTGGCCAGGCGGTCAGGGAGGGGCCCACCTTGATGTTTTTATTTTATTTTATTTTATTTATTTACGTATGTGTAAATATATATATATACCACATGGACAGGGGGCCCACCGTGATGTGGTCCACAAATCCAGCCCGTTCATTATGTGTGCCCCACTTAGCTAAGGGTACAGACCAAGTTTCAACCGCATCCAAGTTTCAGGTAGGCCCCACCAAGTGTTTTTATATGCTTAGACATGTCTTTATATGATTTTAAATGGTATGGCCCACATGAGTTCCTTATGAGGCGGATTTTTGGGATGGACGGTTGGTCCATGGGGACCCATCAAATGCACGGTTTAGATGGTCGAACGGCATCAAGATGGGGCCCACAGCGGGGCCGAGACTGGCAGCCCGCCTGCTCGCTCGTCCGTCAGCGGCAGCGCAGCCGCAGGCGCTGCCTGCGTCTTCTGACGGCAGCAGCAGCGCTGCTGCGTCTCCTTCCTTTCAATTTTTTTTTTTTGTATAACCGTTTTTTCGCGGTTTTTCCCAGGCGGGGCCCGCTTCAGAAAGATCCACGCCAGCCATCAGTCCCTGTGGCTCGATACAAACCCATAGAGTCTAATATTGGGCTGTTTCAAACGTATCAGAGCATCAGGGAGTAGATCAAAGGTAGGAAACTTGTTTCCTATGGTATGGCCCGCTAAGGAAGGGGATCAACTTCATTTTTCGACTCAACGCCTAAAATGAAATGGGGAACGACATGGACGGCTTGGATTTTGCATATACGTCAAGGTGGGGCCTGCATGAGTGGCGCACCACTCCCTCCTCTATGCTAGCTCGTTAGTATAGCCCATGCCAGCTTACACATCACTGTTGCCCACGTCCAGCGTCCAGGGACGCTGGACGGCATGCTTAAATACATAATATGGTGGGTCCCACGTAGATGTGGCCCACCAACATATATGCATAAAATATATATATATTATATTATATATAATACATATTATATTATATATATTATATAAAATATAACATATATACATATATTTATATATATATAAATACATTGGGTCCATCCAAACAATGAATGGTGTGGATCATCACCTGCAATGGAGTGGGCCACTCCGTCTGATGTAGATGGACGGGGTAGATGTAGCACATATTGGTGGGATCCACACCATTACAAAGAAAGAGAGAAGGAGAGAGATAGAGGGAGATATACGGTGAGATAGAGGAACCCCGCCACTATGGGCCCTCTTGATTAAATCACATACATCCAAATGGGTCCCACCAACAAGTGGGCCCTAAAATTTAAATTAATGGAAAATCACCCACCTTATCTTCTTTCTCCTTGTTCCCTTGGACTCCTTAGCTCCTTACCTTCACTTTTAATGGAGGTTGATGAAAGATGAATGGTTGAGATTAGAGATGAGAGGGTGGGCCACACTTGAAGTTGAGAGGGAGTGTTGGATGAGTGAAATTTCTCATGGGATTTGAAAAATTTGCTAGAGAATGAGAGGGAGAGATAGAAATAATGGGTGGAGGGATGGGTGGAGTGATGGTTGTAAGAAAGGAGTGATGAGGGATATGGTTTAGTTTGAAATTGGTGGAGAAGAGGGATGGTTGTGGTTGAAAATGAGAAAAAGAGGAATGGTGAGGTGGAAAGATGGTGGACTTTTGGAAAAAGAGGGAATGAGTGAAGTACTTTGAGGTATGGTTGCATTTATGGTTAATTAGTGGGACTAATTGTGTAGAGATTCCCTCGAAATCCGCAACACGCGGTGTTTCTTCGGAATAAACGCTGATCGGCATCTTCTTACCTGGGTATCGGTTCGGTGCGCAAGTCACGGCGTTGGAACCGCGGCGACGACGCGGTCGCTATGATAAAACTTTCGGATCAAGCCGACGTCGGTGCGCGGGACCTGGCTTAGGATCGTGCGCAAACACCAAATACGGTGCGAAGGTTGCCGGAATTTGACCGGAAGGACCGCGGAAGCTAACGGAACAGTACGGATTAGGACACGGGTCTTACAACAGTCATTTTCACAGGGCATGTCAATATCTCAGCTTTCACGGAATTCTCATGAGGAAGTTGTGACAAATGAACATGTAGGGAACTTAGATATTGCCTTAATTTTCCAGATATTTTACATGAATTTATGATACATTTTATTTTCATTTCCTGCTAATATGACATTATGATGAAATTTAAAAAAATTAAATAAAAATCGCATTTTCTATGGTTTTTCCTTTTTTGGAAGAAATTGTGGTGAATTACTGCAAGAAACTCGATTTTAAGCTCATGATTATAAGCTAAAAGTAATAATTTAGTTCCATTTTCTTGTTTTATGGTAGGCATCATTGCAAGTTATATAAGAAACTCTTTTTTTTCTTCTTTTTTTTAATCCTTTTTTTTTTTGGAGGAACAAAATGTGTGTGTGTGTGTGTGTGTGTGTGTGAGAGACTTTAATTTCCTCTGATTTCCTGATTCTGGAAAGCTCACAGGGAAATTAGATTAGTCGCTTGAGTTTACACTAGATTTCCCAAGGAAGCTACAGTAATCTTTTACATGAATTAGGGTGGTGATTTTGCATGAAGTCATCTCTATTTTTATTTTCTTGTTAATTGAGATTGTGATGATGACCTTGAAAAAGAAAATTGAACTTGCTTTGGTTTTTGCCCATATTGAATCAGATCATGGCCAATAAACACAAGAAACTCGATTTTGCCATCAGTTTCTAAGTTTTAGAGGAATAAGTAGCACTCATACATGTCTTTGGTAAGCTTTTGATTTCCTCTTAATTGAGTTGTGAGGATACAGTTGAAAGGAGTTAATGCTTTAATTGATGCTAAATTTTTTCTTCTCATCTTTGAAAGCGATCAAGAATATTTTAGGAAGCCCAATTTTGCCTGAAATTCCAGGGTTTGGAGGAATTAGGTGTGACTTTTAGATGAATTCATCTTTAAGTCACTTTCTTTTCCTATACTATGAGAAATTTTTGATAAATTTGCTAGCATAGAAAAATAATAATATTTCATTTTCTATAAAAATTCACAAAAAACCAATTCAAATTTTGTTCAAGACAAGTTGCACTCAGGTATTTCGCTTTTGAAGTTTGGTATTATGGAGAGTTTCCACTATGCATGAACTATTATAATTAATTTTTGTAAATAAATTGTGCAGGATGAGAATGATGTCTAGTATAAAAAATAAATGAAAAGAAATGTCATCCTGCATTAATTAGATCCAATTTTTTCATGTGTATGTGTGCATGTTTGGGTCTTGCAAGACTGGAATTCATAGCAGTCCACTGGCTTTTAAATTTATCTAGAATTTTTGCCAAATTTAAGAAAATATTAGATGCATATATCTGGATTGATGAGTATAATCTTTGCTACCATCTCTGTTGCTGCTGCCAAAATTTCCAGATCCTTCTTGAGTTACTATTTCTTCACATCTTTAGCAACACTTCTTTTTCTTCCTGACTAATCATGTGCACATTGTAAATTTAGAGATTTGCTTCTCAAGACAAGTCATTGAAGAGGATTTCTTGCTTGGCGCCTGTTACTTACACGCGAGAAGATACTCATTGAAGAGGATTTTCGTGTGGACCGATTCTATCAGAACAAAGATTGTTCTCTTTTCTTGAACAATCCTCTGTTTAAGAGTGTAATGTTGGATACAATGGATTGTATTGTCAATTATTTCAGTGCAAATTGGAAAATTCTTTAGCTACATTACCATAGAAACTAAAATTGATTTGATTTAACTCAGCCTTTCATGGGTTTTGTTCTATTATACTAAATAGGGTTGTGCTAGGAATCCTAATCATGCATTCATGAGGCTTGTCAGCAAGGGTCTTGAGCTATGGATATATTAGGTATGAAAACTGCACTTTCTAAAAACTGATTCTTTTCTGATTTTCTGGCAAAATATTGCAAAAACTGGTGCAGAACTCAAGGTACCTGTCATCCTTGATCCCTACTCTGATTGATTGTCTGTTTGCTAAGTTTGGAGTTCCCAAAGCACCAATTCACACAGGGAACAATGTAGTAAACAGTTCCACTGAAATTCTTGTTCCATGCATATTATGTTTTTAGGCTGTTTGCACAGAGGGGAGTGTCACCCATATGCTAGCAATAGTCCACTATGTCAGAAGATCCAAAACCTTCAACTGGAGTATGGCAAACATATTTTCCAGTTCAGGACTGAAAATTAGGCAATGTGTTTCTTGAACAGAGGATCCGCCACGTGTGAAGCTCAGGTACATAGCTTACTATGAGCAGTCCTAATAACAGGGTAGCATAGTAAGCATAGCATCCAATGTTTGTATGTGATCGTTCCTCATTAATTAGAGAGAATTTTCTTATGATTACAAGCAGGAATCGGGTCCTGGGTTGGGCTATTGCGTCACCATCATCAACATATGGCTGATTTAATGGCCATGTAGCCACATTTCCAACATGGGATATTTATTGGAAAGTTAAAAAGTGAAAAATCCAATGTTCCTGTTTTAACAAAAAAGATGCCCACTAATTCATATGTTAGGACTGTTCAAACAATATGATGTTTGGAATGTGTCTTAGAAGTGTAGCAGTGTTGCCTATTTTCATCCATCATTTTCGTATGGGCCCACCATCTTGTATGCAAGTATTTTGTAACATATCTACTATCACATTGTAGCAGCCAGTTTGAATGGTTGCATGGCAACTGTAACCAACCTGAAAAATCCTGTGAACAAATGGTGTTATGGTGTTGTTCCTATTACAGTGGGATATCCATTCCTTTTTAAAATTAGAATCTAAACTGTCATTAGTTATGATTGCTGCAGCCAAATTTTATTCATTGTTTCCTGTTCTGAACTTGGCAGCACAATAAACTTCATGTGATATTGAAATCAGTTTCTTCTTGCACTAGAAAAAGACTCGAGCAGGGTCTTTTTGGTTTTTCATGTTATCATCAACATATGGCTGATTGAATTAAAAGCAAGAATTTCTATTTTGTCTAAAAGAAACTACTGATGTCCATCTTCTCGGCACCATGTCCATCTTCCAAAGCTGCCAGTCTTCCTTCTTCACATGGGTATTTACACTACCTTTTTTGTCAGGCACAATTCCAGCTGAGACAACGACCACCTTCCCTAGGAAATCAGGCAGCTGTACCACCTCTCCATGCATGTCAATTGCATCAGAGGATCTGTAGAAAACACTACAAAAATGGCATTCATCAAGCTAGAGACTGCATGCTAGTTGGCAAGGAAAATGTCCAAGTTGTAATTAGTATAATATGTACCAAGGAACTGTTTCATTTGTTCCTTTTTTTTTTCATTTTATGTTTGTCCATCTTTGTAATATGAGTTAAAGTAGAAGAAGTTATTTTATTGTGTAGGCTTGAGAGGAGGTCCGTAATGTTTCACTGGGGAGTTCACATGGGTGCATGATCAAAGCTTTCTACCAGGTGCAAGCCACAATCTAGCTTCTATTGCACATAAAATTCAGGTAAGTGAGTCTAACTCACCTTGTCTAATAGGTACGTAGCCCATTAATGAAGTTAGTTATTATTATTATTATTTTTTTATATATCTATCTAGATTTGGGAGCATAATTTGGACAGTTCAATCTAAGTTACATGTGTGCCACAGTGGCATTTTTAATGCCTATGCATCAACCATTCCACTCAAGCAGAGTATCAAATTTTTTTGTATACAAATAATGGCCTTAGTGCACTTGTGCAACGGTATCCAAAGCATGAATGGACCCTCATGGTTGCCAACAACATTTTAGAAGTTTTCTAGACAAATACCTTCATGGTGATCAACAACATAATGGCCTTAGTGCACCTGTGCATGCATGCTTGCGTGAGTATAGCTCACCTCCTGTTAAAGAGGCATGTGTAGGATGACCTATCTAGGAATGCTTTCTATTCTTTAGGTTGTCATGGTAATGATTATCAATTGTGTTGTCGGCATATTTTATTAGTTTTGTATTTTATATCTCATCCAACTTGATTAAATGCTGACAATCATTTTTGTCCATGGTTCTTGGTTTGCAGGACTCCACTTAATGGAGTCATGAGTTCATACTCAGATATGTAACAGGTTTCTAATAGGGACATGAAAACTTGTATGAAAACGAAGTCATCTTAGGCATTTGGTTTTTTTCTTGAAGTAAAAGTATTGCATTTGGTATGCTTTTCTGCTTCTTTGATTGGTTACAAGTGCCTTTAGTATTCCTCTCTATATTTGAGTTTCCAATATAATTAATATGATGATCATGATGTTAAGTAGTTATGTTAACTTAGCAAGACTAATGCACATCATATTGTTTGTTTTTCACTACTTTGTTCTTCTGATGATGTGTAATCCTCATAATAACTCTGTTCTTTACTTGAAAAGAAATAGAAATATAGTGGTATCTAGTTCCTTGCAAGAATATAAAGGATGCTGGTTCTGTTTCTTACTCCCACTAGAGTTGGATGTGTCTTGTAATTTGCAGGACAATATCTTCAGACATCAGTCCTGTGATTTAGACAGTTTATCTGCCAAGCCCATGGATGACTTGTTTCCTAAAAGTTTTTCCAACCACATGATTTAGGGACAGTTTGGATAGAAATTTTAGTAAAAAAATGTGAAAATAAATCTTCTTATATCTTTAGACAGTTTATCCATAGATCTGCTTGTATTGTAGCTACTTTTCATGGTTGACTAAAATAGATGATGAATGCTTCCTTGTGTATAACATGTTTCAGTGAAATTCATATTAGCAAACTTTTCATTGCATCGGCTAATCTATTGGGGAATATCATATCAGAATACAATGACTTATTATCCCAGAAAAACATCATTGAGGTATATTGCTGTATTTCTCAACCTGTAAAGGATCTCTCTCTCTCTCTCTCTCTCTCTCTCTCTCTCTTTAAAAAAATTGAATTTGTTTATGTCTGAAGTTGTTTGTTTACTGTATTCTTCTCTTGCTTACAATGATAAGTCAAACATCAAGAAGGTGATTGAAGAGCTTGATGAAAAGAAGAAGGAAACACTAAAAATCCCTAAACCTAGACCTACACCTAATCCTATAGTTGTGCTTGTTTTAGATTATGGAGGGCCTTTTTTGGTTTGCATGCATGCCTCAGCTTCATATGATCATAAAATTCCATAGGTTGATCAATATATATGATGAAACCCTACTCTCTCAAAGTAATGTGAGAATGACAACACTCCAGATATGCATATCCTTTATCTTTCTTGTATGTAGTTACATGTCGAATTTCTTCGTTCTTTGATTCATTACACCTCCTTATAGGGAAATATTTAATGATGTGTACAGGTAAATTCATTTTTTCTTATTCCTTATATTGTTTCCCAGTTATATTTGTGTTGGTTTCAGAGTACAGGTAGCAATAGAAAGTGTTGGTCGATTGTGGCTTATAGACAAAGGGATGAGTAACCAACAATACGAATATGAAAGGCTTTCCCCAGGTATTTAGATGCTTTTAGATATAATTATGTTATTTTTAAATATATTAGCTCGAAATTGATGGAGTAGACCCGGATGTGCGTCGGAGCTATCTGGATGTTGAGCGGGGGTCCCTGGAAGGTGGGAACCGCTGTTATGACCATGATGAAGCTGTCCATTTCCTATAGACAACATTGGAGTGGCCTGGCCATTTGGACAGACCATGTTTATGTATTTACTTGAAATTGATGGAGCAGATCCGGATGTGCGTCGGAGCTATCCGGATGTTAAGCGGGGGTCCCTGGAAGATGGGAACCGCTGTTATGACCATAATGAAGCTGTCCATTTCCTATGGACAGCATTGGAAGGGCCTGGCCAATTGGAGCAGGCCGTGTTTATATCTGTATTTGCAGGGACCACACCCTTAACCTATAACCTAAACCTATTCTCAAATTCCAAAACCTATAATTACAACCTAAACCTATAACATAAACCTATAAACTATAACCTAAACCTATAACCTAAACTCAATTTCCTAAACTTTAACCTACAACCTAACCTAAACCTATACTTATAACCTAAACCTATTCTCAAATCCCAAAACTTATAACCTAAACCTTAACGTAAACCTATAACCTGAACCTATAACCTATTTTCAAATCCCAAAACCTATAACTATAACCTAAACCTTAACCAAAAACCTATAACCTAACGTAAACCTATAACCTAAACCTAAACCTAAACTTAAACCTAAACCTATAACTTTAACCTTAACATATAACCTTCCCTAAACCTAAACCTAAACCTATAACCTATAACCTAAACCTAAACCTAAAACCTAATGTATTCTCAAATCCCTAAACCTAAACCTACACCTAATCCTAATCTCAACTCCCTAACCTAAACCTAAACCTAAACTTAAAAATCAAAACCTAAACCCGATCCCGAACCCGAACCCGATTTCCTAAGCCTAAACCTTAACCTATTCTCAATTCCCTAAACCTATAGCTTATAACCTAAACTGAAACCTAAACCTAAACCTAAAACCTAATGCATTCTCAAATCTCTAAACCTAAACCTACACCTAATCCTAATCTCAACTCCCTAACCTAAACTTGAAAACCCAAACCTAAACCCGATCTCGAACCGGAACCCGATTTCCTAAACCTAAACCTTAACCTATTCTTAATTCCCTAAACTTATTGCTTATAACCTAAACCTAAACCTAAACCTATACCATATAACCTAAACTTAAACTTAAAACCTTATGTATTCTCAAATCCCTAAACCTAAACCTACACCCAATCCTAATCTCAACTCCCAAACCTAAACCTAAACCTAAACTTGAAAACCCAAACCTAAACCCGATCCCGAACCCAAACCTGATTTCCTAAACCTAAACATTAACCTATTCTCAATTCCCTAAACCTATATCTTATAACCTAAACCTAAACCTAAACCTATACTTATTCCCTAAACCTATTCTCAAATCCCAAAACCTATAACCTAAACTATACCCTAAACCTATAACATATAACCTCAACCTATAACGTAAACTCAATTCCCTAAACCTTAACCTATAACCTAACATAAACCTATACTTTTAACCTAATCCTATTCTCAAATCCCAAAACCTATAATCTAAACCTATAACCTATAACCTATAACCTATAACCTGAACCTATAACCTAAACTTAATTCCCTAAACCTTAACCTATAACCTAACCTAAACCTATACTTATAACCTAAGCCTATTCTCAAATCACAAAACCTATAACTATAACCTAAACCTTAACCAAAAACCTATAACCTAACCTAAACCTAAACTTATAACCTATACCTATAACCTTAACCTTAACATATAACCATAACCAAAACGTAAACCTAAACCTATTCTCAAATCTCAAAACCTATAACCTAAACCTATTCTCAAATCTCTATACCTAATCTTAATCTCAACTCCCTAACCTAAACCTAAACCTAAACTTGAAAACTCAAACCTAAACCCGATCCCGAACCCGAACCCGATTTCCTTAACCTAAACATTAACCTATTCTCAATTCCCTAAACCTATTGCTTATAACCTAAATTGAAACCTAAACCTATAACTTAACCTAAACCTATAGCTTATAACCTAAACAAAAATCTAAAACCTAAATGTATTCTCAAATCCCTAAATCCAAACCTACACCTAATCTTAATTTCAACTCCTTAACCTAAACCTAAACCTAAACTTGAAAACTCAAACCTAAACTCGATCTCGAACCCAAACCCGATTTCCTAAACCTAAACATTAATGTATTCTCAAATCCCTAAACCTAAACCTACACCTAATCCTAATCTCAACTCCCTAACCTAAACCTAAACCTGAACTTCAAAATCCAAACCTAAACCTGATCCCGAACCCAAACCCGATTTCCTAAACCTAAACCTTAACCTATTCTCAATTTCCTAAACTTATTGCTTATAACCTAAACCGAAACCTAAACCTATACCTTAACCTAATCCTAAACTTATAACCTATAACCTATAACCTAAACCTAAACCTAAAACCTAAATGTATTCTCAAATCCCTAAACCTAAACCTACACCTAATCCTAATCTCAACTCTCTAACCTAAACCTAAACCTAAACTTGAAAACTCAAACCTAAACCCGATCTTGAACCCGAACCCGATTTTCTAAACCTAAACCTTAACCTATTCTCAATTCCCTAAACCTATTGCTTATAACCTAAACCGAAACCTAAACATATACCTTAACCTAAACCTAAATCTAAACCTAAAACATAAATGTATTCTCAAATCCCTAAACCTAAACCTAAACCTACACCTAATCCTATTCTCAACTCCCTAACTTAAATTTAAACCTAAACTTGAAAACCAAAACCTAAACCCAATCCCGAACCTGAACCCGATTTCCTAAACCTAAACCTTAACCTATTCTCAATTCCTTAAACCTATTGCTTATAACCTAAACTTATACCTTAACTTAAACCTATAACCTATAACCTAAACCTAAACCTAAAACCTAAATGTATTCTCAAATCCCTAAACCTAAACCTACACCTAATCCTAATCTCAACTCCCTAACCTAAACCTAAACCTAAACATGAAAACTCAAACCTAAACCCGATCCCGAACCGATTTCCTAAACCTAAACCTTAACCTATTCTCAATTCCCTAATCTCATTGCTTATAACCTAAACCTAAACCTATACCTTAACCTAAACCTATAACCTAAACATAAACCTAAAACCTAAATGTATTCTCAAATCCCTAAACCTAAACCTACACCTAATCCTATTCTCAACTCCCTAACTAAACCTACACCTAATCCTATTCTCAACTCCCTAACCTAAACCTAAACCTAAACTTGAAAACTCAAACCTAAACCCGATCCTGAACCCGAACCCGTTTTCCTAAACCTAAACCTACACATAATCCTAATCTCAACTCCATAACCTAAACCTAAACCTAAACTTGAAAACCAAAACCTAAACCCGATCTCGAACCCGAACTCAATTTCCTAAACCTAAACCTTAACCTATTCTCAATTTCCTAAACCTATAGCTTATAACCTAAACCTAAACCTAAACCTTAACCTAAACCTAAAACCTAAATGTATTCTCGAATCCCTAAACCTAAACCTACACCTAATCCTAATGTCAACTCCCTAACCTAAACCTAAACTTGAAAACCCAAACCTAAACCTTAACCTATTCTCAATTCCCTAAACCTTTATCTTGTAACCTAAACCTAAGCCTAAAGCTATACCTAAACCTGTAACTTATAACTTAAACCTAAACCTAAACCTAAAACCTATTGCTTATAAGCTAAACCTAAACCTAAACCTAAATGTATTCTCAAATCCCTAAACCTAAACCTACACCTAATCCTAATCTCAACTCCTTAATCCAAACCTAAACCCGATCCCGAACCCGAACCCGATTTCCTAAACCTAAACTTTAACCTATAACCTAACATAAACCTAAACCTATTACCTGCACTTATAACCTAAATCTATAACTTAAACATAAACCTAAAACTTAAACCTAAACCTAAAATCGAAATGTATTTTCAAATCCTTGAACCTAAACCTATACCTAATCCTAATCTCAACTCCCTAACCTAAACTTAAACCTAAACTTGATAACCTAAACCTAAACTCGATCCCGAACTCGGACCCGATTTCCTAAACCTAAACTTTAACCCTAACCTATTCTCAATTCCCTAAAGCTATAACCTATATACTATAACCTATAACTAAAACCTAAACCTTAACCTAAACCTATAACCTAAGCCTAAACCTTAACCTAAACCTATAACCTAAGCCTAAACCTTAACCTAAACCTAAACCAAAACCTATAACCTTAACCTATAACCTATAACCTAAACTTATAACCTATAACCTAAAACCTAATCCTAAACTTAAACCTAAACCTAAAACCTAATACCTAATACCTAAAACCTAAACCTATTTTAATGATCAGTTTTATTTTTAAAAAGTGCTTACTTTTTTGGAAGAAGTTTATGCAATTCTTCATGATTCTGAATTATAATGTTTTGTTGGTTTAATATTTTTTTTTTTCAAGTGAAAGACAAAAAGAAAATTGTTGCTGATTTTTTTCTTTTTTTATTTATGATGTTAAACTTATATGTATTTATGTGTGGATGAATGTAATGTGGATAAGATTGCTTGTGTTTGGATGGATGTAGTTTATGTTTGGATGAATGTAGTTTATGTTGGATTTACATAGTTTGGGTTTAGATGGATATAGTTTATGTTTGAATGAATGTAGTTTATGTTGGATTTACGTAGTTTAGGTTTAGATGGATGTGAATGTGAATATGATGAAATATATTATATAACAGGTGTATATCAGGAAGAATGTGATGATGTAACAGGTGTATATTGACCCTCTTATAAGGGACGGTCAATGATGGTCCTTTTTAAGGACGGTCCATGACCGTCCTTTTTAAGGACGGTCTGTGGCCGTCCTTTGAGGGCCCATAAGAGACGGACCATGACAGTCCTTTTTAAGGACGGTCCATGATCGTCCTTTTAAAGGACGGTCTATGGCCGTCCTTTGAAGGCTCATCAGAGACGGCTTACGACAGTCTTTTTCAAGGACGGTCCATGACCGTCCTTTTAAAGGACGGTCGATGGCTGTCCTTTAAAGGCTCGTAAGAGACTGTCCAAGACCGTCCCTTTTAAGGACGGTTCACGACCATCCTTTTTTAGGACGGTCCATGGCCGTCCTTTTTTCGTCAATAAAAATGATGATTTTCGATCGTCCTTTAAGTAATACGACACGTCAAAATTTGATGGCCCTTGCGACGGTCCATGACCGTCCTTTTTGGTAATTTGAGACGGTTTTGGACCGTCCTTTTTTTACAGTTTTGGCGTAGTGTTTCCATTAATAATCATGGCAAGCACAAGTCGAAATTCCTTATTCATTCAGCATTTCAACAACACATGGAATGCATAGTTAATAAGCATAGTTCATACACATGTAATATATGGAAAGCATCGTATCTAAGGGTATATGGTGGCAATCAAGTCAGTCATAAACCATTACTGATATTAAAAGCCTTGAAAACTATAACCTAAACGTTTATAGTCCACACCTTCCATCGGTAAACTCGTATTGAACTCAGTTCTAACACTACGCCTTTGTCTACGGCACAACGGCTACATGAATCACAGAATAGGTTAGCTATTTCATCGATTCCTCTATTTGGACTTCTAAAACGAGGTTAGGGTTTGGATTCCTTACCCAAATCACAGTCAAAATGAATTGAGTAACGTAGCTAAGAGACGATCTAGTGTGTGTAGTCGCGCGAGAGAAACACCACCTCGATCTCCCTGACTTTCACTCTTCTCCTCACACTTTTCTCTTCTTTTCTCTCTTCTCTCTCTTAAGGTTTTAGAAAATTCGTATGTAATGAGAGGGGTGGGTTTAGGGCTTTATATAGGCTCAAAAGTGAAGTCAATGGCCCTAGGGCCATGGTATATTTAGCTTATAGCCAAAAAGCGGCTGTTTCGGGCCAACAGAGTTCATCTGGAGGTCCATTTTCTGCACACGGTCCAGGAAAAGTTCCCTAACGATGGATCTATGTTAGGTTAAGATTTTGGTTCGATCAAATTTGTGGATCGACCGTGGACGACCAGTTTTAGTTCAATGGCTATCGTCACTCGATCAGGGCCACAAGTATGCTGACCTGTGTAAGAAAATTTTTCTAATCCAAGAGTGTAGTTGGATCAGAATCTGATGGTCTGAAACTTTAAATTTGGCTTGCAAGCGAACGACCCAAATCACTTAAGTTTGAATTCATTTTCTAAGGATATTTGCATTTCTCACACACTTTGCTCCAAGCTCAAGTTGTGCGTTTTTAGATATTATCTAGACCCGATTCCCACGATGGTTGTTAAGCCCAGTAAGGCGGTCATAACCATATAGTTTTGCGATCATCGGACTTTTGACGCGCGGTCCAGGTTCGATACGGAGTTTCACTGTGCTCCTGAGAGCAACTGGGTTTTGAGATTAATCCTAGGTTTTTAAGTGATATAGAGTTAATAATTCTACCAGTTTTGGGTCTTGCAATTCGTATAGAAAGCGATTTAAGCTAATCTACCAATTTATTCAGTTTAGTACTTAATTAATTTTCGTCTAATCTCTAAAGATTTCGACCTTAAATGATTTCTGCCTGAGGTGGTACTCGGGCCTTTGTACGGAGTTTTTTCAAGACGTTACAGTACCCAATCTGTGGAGCCCTCCTGAAAGTCTGGTTTGTACATCATCTATTCATATTAACAAAGATATAGCGATATGACCCCTCCTTTTGAAATAAAAATAAAAATTTAGTGTACCCAATCTAGTCAACAGAGAAGCAGAAGGAGAGAATCTTAGCCCAACAGTCTATTATGATGCGGCCTCAGATGGCCCTATAGAGGACCTCTCAAAGAATATAGGCAAACATCTGACTCACCTAAAATCTATGCAATGTAGATGTAAGGAAAAGAACAGAGGCTTGTTTGACAAGGGCACTTCTAGATCAGTAGGGAATTCAGCCTGGCATCCACTAGGAGATTTCATCTCAACTCCCTTACTATCAGCTAGAAAGAGCCCTCGGTCCCCCTCTCCCTTGGGCCCAAGCAAGAGGCTTCAGCTAGCTATGGACCTATTGCCGTATTTCGAGAGAGAAGTCGCCATTAGTGAAGTGGAATTGCGCAGGAATCCAGGGATAGTGATGCTCTTGTAACCCTGCATGTCTTTCAACAGCCCCCCGAGGTGCAACAATCCATGGATAAGGTATCTGTTTGCCCAGAATGCCTCCAAGCTCAGAAGGAGACTCCTTCAGTGCCAGGAATTTCCTCGGTAGATACGATCATTCCAAACCAAGGGGCTGGAAGAGGACGAGGCAGAAAACACGAAGGCAGAAAAACTTATGAGAAGATAGGGGAAGGCGAATGGTGCTGCAGACTAAGAAGATTAAGGAGATGGGCCATGAACGCAGGTTATGTTACGGATGGATAAGATCCTAGTGTGGAATGCCTGTGGAGTGAGAAATAAATTCACTCTGTTTTCTTGTTTGAAATTAATCAGAAGCCATAAGCCAGTATTGCTGGCAATCCTTGAGCCAATGTTAAGAGATGATAGAAGGGTGGGAATCGGCCTCAAACTTGGATTCACTCTTCCATATCCAACTCAGATGCGGGGGGCAAAATCTGGGTGTTTTACCATAACCATCTAAATGTTTTGGTTGTGGCTATCTCTAACTAGCTTATCTCTCTCTATGTTTCCTTGCAGAGCTACAGAGAGCCTTGCCTGCTATCGGTGGTTTATGCCAAATGCTCTAGGCTACTTAGAAGGCCTCTATGGACTGACTTGGAATCCATCAGCAGGAACTCGCTTGTCCCTTGGACGGTTGCTGGGGATTTCAACGTTGTGTCTTTAACTGATGAACGTCTGGGGTCCTAGCTCCCTGACTCAGCTGTTCAGTCGAATTTGCTGAAGCTATCCATAATGTTGGGCTCCTGGATGCGGGGTTCTTGGGTAATCTCTTCACATGGAGCAACAATAGAGCGGGTTTGGCTAGAGTTTGGGTGAGACTTAATAGGGTGATGTTTAACAACCAATGGGCAACTGTTTTTCCAATGTTCAAAGTCCTCCATCTGCCCAGGATCAGCTCAGACCATGCACCTCTCCTACTCTCTTTCCCTGGGCAATTACATTCTTCAACCCGTCCATTCAGGTTCTTGAAAATGTGGACGTTGCATGAGAATTTTCTGCATGTTATCAAGGAAGCCTGGGTAGGGGAGATCTCTTCGCAACCAATGATCAACATACAACTAAAATTAAGGAAAGTTAAACTGGTGCTGCAATGCTGGAATAAGCAGGTTTTTGGGAATGTTTTCGTCCTTGTTAAGTAGGCCGAGCAGGAGCTGGCTGATATTGAAGAGAGCATACAAGTCTCTAGGGAGACAAACTGTCAGCGGGAATGGGCGTTGGCTAGGCAGAAGTTGGTAAAAGTTCAGCTGATGGAGGAAATGTTCTGGAAGCAAAAGGCCAGAAATTCTTGGCTGAAAGAAGGTGATAAAAATACGAGATTCTTCCATGCTTCAGCTATGGACAGGGACTGCAAATTAGCTATTTCTTCTATTAAAGACGATTCAGGGGCTATTTTCGTCGACTAGGATGACATTAAAGCCGTTGCCATCAGATTTTTTTCTACCTTATTCTCAGCTGAGGATACGGCTGCTGGTTCTGACTTCCTTCAGGCTATCCCGTCGCTCATCATTGATCAAGAGAACGTGGACCTGTTAACGCCTCCTTCATTAGCTGAAGTTCATCAAGTGATCTCTGATATCCCCCAGGAAGGGGCAGCTAGGCCTGACGGCTTCTCGAGTGCGTTCTTCGCCCACTATTGGCATATTGTTGGTGAAGACATTCACAAGGCCGCGGTGTTCCTGTTCAAAGGGGGAGCTCTTCCCTGCGCGTTCTCACTGATCTGTTTGGTGCTTAAGGGGTCGGGAGCTTCGTCCTTTAAAGACTATTGCCCGATCAGCCTCTGTAATGTCATTTACAAGATTTTTTCCAAGCTTCTTGCGACCAGATTGAGTAGGCTGTTCCCTAATCTGATTTCTCATGAACAAGGTGCGTTCGTTAAGGGATGCCCAATCTCGGAGAATATCACCTACGTCCAGGAAGTGATGAGAGAGATAAACAGGAAGATTAGAGGATGAAACATTTTTCTCAAGCTGGATCTCGAGAAGGCTTATGATAGGGTGGATTGGGCCTTCCTCAAGCAGGTGCTCTCTAATTTCAGATTCAGTAGTAGATGGATATCTCTAATGGAAACAACTGGTTATTTCAGGGCAACTCCGGGACTTCGACAGGGCGATCCTCTCTCTCCGGCCCTTTTCACTGTGACTAAGGTGTTTTCCAGGAGCTTTAGGCACATTTTGTTCGCTGGTACAAGTCAGCCTTTTAGAATCCGTAGAGGGTGCCCGACCCCTTCCCACCTTCTTTATGCCGACAATACCCTTCTGTTTCTAAATGGCAGCAGAATGCCTCTTCTGGCTGTCAATGATTTCCTCTCCTCCTTCCAGGCTGCCTCTGGCCAACGGATTAATAGGAGCAAAAGCTGCTTCATTTGCTCAGATAATCTCTCTACGGGTAGGGTCAAGGCCATTGAGAGGCTCCTGGGTATGAGCCACGTCATTTCTGGGGTCTAGTATCTTGGCGTGCCAATAGCTAAAGGCTGAGTCAGAGTTGTGGATTTTCAGTTCTTGGTAGACAGAGTAGAGAAAAAAGTTAGTGGTTGGAAGGTGAGGTTCCTATCCCAGGCGGGAAGAACCGTTCTTATCTGCCATGTTCTAGGCTCTCTTCCCCTCCACGTCATGGCTGTGTCTGTCATCCCGAAACAGGTTCTCGTCAAGCTGGAATCCTGTTTCTCAAAATTTTTCTAGGGCTGGGTGGACGGTAGAAGGAAGTTCCCGTGGATTGCCTGGAACTCTATTACAAGGCCACCAGAGGGTGGTCTGGGCGTTAGGAAGCTGCAGGAAGTGTTGGATGCGATGAGAATGAAGATGGCCTGGGCAGTAAAATTTGGGGATTCTAATGGCCTTTAGGTCCAGCTCGTGCGTTCCAAAGATGGGTCGGAGATTGCCTCTATGCATGTAGATCCTTCGTCTTCTGTTATGGGGTCTCCTCTGTGAATCAAGGTTAGACGAATGATACCCAGGTTAGATAATATTGTTCAGTGGAATGTGGGCGCTGGCGAGAGAAACTTGTGGTCAGATAATTGGACCAGTTTGGGTCCCCTTCTGCAGCACCCGATCAGTCCAGTCCCAACCGAACTTCTGGCGATGGCAATTAGAGATTTCTTGGGCCCAATGGGGCTGCTACCTCCTTCCTCCGTCCTCTCCTTCTTGTCTCAAGATGCATTGGATTTCATTTTCCAGGGAGGTTTTTTCACCTCTGCTGAAATCGACGCCTGCTTTTGGCCTCTGGAGTCGTCAGGCTCTTTCTCCCTGAAGTCAGCATTGGCAGATTACAGGATGTCCAGCCCTGCTAGGAGCTGGTCGGAGTGGGTGTGGAACAGTAATCTCCTGTCGAAAATTGCCCTCTTTCTGTGGAAGGTTCTGCAACATGCAGTGGCTGTGGATGAGAGAGTTCAGGCAAAAGGAATTTGCTTGGTGTCAAGGTGTGTGTGTTGTAGTGAAGGCAATATCCAGGGGCCAAGCTCAGAATCCATTCAGCATCTTTTCCTCTATGGTAAGCTTGCTAGTCAGATTTGGGCCCACATTGGCGCACCGCTTGGGATCTCCTTTTTACATAATTAGTCGGTGGTGGAAAGGGTTAGCCAATGGTGGATAGTCACTGCTAATGGGAGAGTTCCGTCCTCCATCCGCAAATCCCTCCCTAGTCTGATTTTTTGGGAAATTTGGCGAGTAAGAAATGCTATCAGACATGATAATTAACAGGTACATTTTGTAGCCTACCTCACCCATATCTAGTTTTGGTTGAAGGATCTGTCCGATTCAGAGAGAGTCCAAGATAGGGTCTTATGGGAGGTCCCAAATCTGGGAGAGCTTTGGCTTGCCTGCCCCTCCGCATAGCAATACTCGTGTGGAAATCATTCATTGGATTAGGCCTCCCAGTAACTGGGTTAAGCTTAACATCGACGGCTCCGCCAGAAACAACCCAGGGATGTCAGGTGGAGGAGACCTGGTGAGAAATGATAAGGGGATGTTCCTTTTCGGTTTCTTTACTGGCTATGGGAAGGGATCCAACAACAGGGCGGAGATGAGAGGGGCTTATGACGGGCTCATGTTGTCTCTAAACAGAGGTTTCCGGTAGAATGTGCTTGAATCGGATTCGAAGCTGGTTATTGATCTTCTTGTTGGCAGATCCTCTCCCTCATGACAAGGGAGACCTTGGGTCTCTAGGATTCAGGATATCATGACTAGAGGTAACATCTCCCTCAATTTCATCTACCATGAAGGCAACAACCCGGCTGATGGATTAATTAACTCACTGGGGGAAGCGAGGTGCAAGAGTCTCGAGTCGTTGATTGTTTTGCTAATCTCCCCACGTCCATTAGGGGGTTGCTCTTCCTTAATCGGGTGGGTCTAGGTGCAGTGAGAGAAGTGACTGAGTCTGCGTAGGTTTATTGTTGTATAGCGGTAAAAGAATGTCCTGTCCATGTCTCATGATAGGTGGGGCTCGCTCTTTTTGCTGGGCCCACCCAAAGGTCTGTAATTTTGTGAAGTAATGAAAAAAAATCACCGATTTCTCCAAAAAAATAAAATAAAAATCTAGTTAGATATAGGTTTGCCTACGTATAGATGAACTGATATTAGGCAATAAAAACAAAGCCTAAATCAACCTTAATAATGTTAATGGCTTTGAATAAATAAGGATTTAATTTTACGAATAAAAATAATAAAATCTAACTTTTAGCCTTGGTTCCTTGGCAATGATGGCTAAAAGCTAACTTTGGCCTTGGTTCCCTAGCAACTGTGGCTACAAGCTAACTTTAGACTTAGTTCCTTCGCAACTGTGACTACAAGCCAATTTTTAGTCTTAATGGCTTAAGAACGGTACTTAAAAAAGCTTACTTTTAGCCTCAGTTCATAGCAACAGTAATTAAAAGTTGACTTTTATACTAGGGTCCATAGTAGTCGTGGAAAAAAAAATTTTGATTTTTACCCTCGGTTCCTAAAAAATTGTGGTTAACAACAGACTTTTACTCTCGATTCCTTAGCAACTAATGTTACAGAAGTAGACTTTAGCCTCGGTTACCTAGCAACTGCGGCTAAAAAGCGAACTTTTAACCTTTGTTCGTTAGTGATCGTGGTTAAAAGTTGGCTTTTAACCTCAGTTCTTTAGTGATTGTACTTATAAACCAACTTTTAGCCTCAATGGCTTATAAATAGTAGTTAGAAAGATTACTTTTAGCATCGGTTCCTTAGCAACAATGATTGAAAATTGACCTTTGGCCTTAATTTCATAGCAACCATAGCTAAAAAGTTGACTTTTACTCTCAGTTCCTTAAAAACTATGGCTAAATGCGAACTTTTACTCTTAATACCTTAGCAACTAATACTAAAAAGCTATTTTAACCTCAGTTACTTAGCAATTGTAGCTAAAAACTAACTTTTAGCTACTTTTACTGAGGAACCACGGCCAAAAGCTGGCTTTTAACCTTGGTTCCTTAGTAAATGAGGCCAAAAGCTAACTTTTAGCCTCGGTTCCTTAGCAAAAGTGGCCAAAAGTTGACATTTAGCCTCGGTTTCTTAACAATCATGTCTAAAAGAAGCCTTTTAGCCTCGGGTCCTTAGCAACTATGATTAAAATTAGCTGACTATCAGTCACAATTCCTTTGCAATTGTAGTTAAAAGCTGACTTTTAGCCTAGACAACTTATGGATAGTGATTAAAAGCTGACTTTTACCCTCGGTTCCTTAGTAAGAGTGTTAAAATTTGATATTTAGTCTCGGTTCTTTTGCAGTAGTGGCTAAAAGTCAACTTTTACCCTTAGTTTCTTAATAACCATGGCTAAAATCAAACTTTTACTATCGGTTCCTTAACAACTGATGCTAAAAAGCTTATTTTTATATCATCTTGCAAGCAACTAAGGCTAGAAGCTTACTTGTGGCCTCGGTTACTAAGCAACCATATGGGTAAAAGCTAACTTCTACCCTCAGTTACTTAGCAATCATGGCTAAAACTGACTTTTACCCTCGGTTCCTTAGCACTTGAGGCTAAAAGCTAAACTTTTAGCCTCTAGTTGTAACCAACTGTGGCTAAAAATTAACTTTTAACTTCAGTTCCAAACTAAATATGGCTAAAATCTGACTTTTACCCTCAATTTTATAGTAATTGTAACTAAAAGCTAACTTTTACCCTCAGTTAAGGGGCAATCGAGGCTAAATAGCACATTTAGCTTTAGTTTTTTGAATTGTGGCTAAAGGCCTTTTTTCTTGTAGTGCCTACCTAAGTCATGGTCGTAGACACTTTCATGTCCGAGATGGACCAGAGAAGGCCCGATCAGAGGCAGAAGTCATCACGATCGTTAGAACATTAAAACGGGCATATCTCGCAAATTGGAATGAGTTGCTCAACGTACCATATATGATTTTGGGGTAGGATGAGCTATTTTAGCCAACCATGCCAGGTTTCCCATGCCGAATTTGAGAGATTCTATCATATCGACGGTCGAATTCTATGTTTAGTTTCGTTTTTACTATAAATAGTAAGTTTTAGTTTGATTATAACTCTTCATCTGTTGGGCTTTAGGAGTTGTGTTGAACATGAAAAGTGCTTAGAATAATTAAGAGAATAACATGGTTAAGCCACATAGGATACTTACTATGAAAGTAAATTTACTATTTATAGTAAGTTACAAATTTTAGGGAGTTTTAGTTATAGTTTGCTTATGATTTTTCTCTCATTGCTTGGTATCCCTATTTAAAGGGTTGTGAACTGGTTTATTTGATTAACCAATTAAATTTCAAATTTATTAGAATTTATTTATATTTTCTTACTTTTTTTCCTCA
This sequence comes from Magnolia sinica, assembly GCF_029962835.1. Lineage (NCBI taxonomy): Eukaryota > Viridiplantae > Streptophyta > Magnoliopsida > Magnoliales > Magnoliaceae > Magnolia > Magnolia sinica. The sequence continues at coordinate 71,862,834 of NC_080581.1, forward strand.
TGGATTTGAGAAGTCTCTATGAGGAGTCCAGAGAAGCTCTGTGGATTCGGAGTAGTTATCCTTGAGGAAGACGGTGATCGACCTCATCACGTTCATCCCTGCATCAATTGGTATCAAGGCGAGTATTCCCCTCAGGTTGATGGCAAACGATGAAGGTATGAGCTAAAATCCTGTGGACGGTGATCCGGGGATTCGTTATCTTTCGGAAAGAATGGAAGCTTTCCACTGGGAGAATCAGTTGACCATGCAAGGACTGCAGGCAACCCTCAACCGTATTGCGGATGCGCTAATTCTACCCTGAGCCCAAGGCAATGCTCAACCGCCTGTGGTCATTGTACGAAACAACCCTAATTTTCACAGAGCACCCATCGATAATGGTGAATCACATGCCACCACCATGAACATGAGAAAGCCATTGTACATGCCAAAGGTAAAGATAAATTTATAACGACACAACATCTTTCGAATAAGGTGCATTACATACTAAAGAGTCTGTAATGTGATCATTAATGTGAGGAGTGATGAGAATTTCGTGTCGAAAACAATAGTGGAAAAGCTATAACTGAAAGCTAAAAGGCAACCATCTCCATACACGATTGGATGGATCAAGGAGGTGATGCAGGACAATTAACCACTTGCTTTAAAAGCTTGAACTATTAGAGTATGGCGAATTAATCCCTTTATCTCATAGCCCAGGCCCCACATCGCATGGGTTAGGACCTCGGCCAAACCCCTTACATGGGGCCCAATTCACATGGGCCGCTCACCCCGACTATGTCCCCGCATCTCACGGGCTACCCCGCTCAAGCCTGGTGTGAAATGCACATTAATCACCCCCGGTGAGGAGTCTCGAACACAATACCTCCTCCGTAGGCCGCACCCACCCCGAGTGTGCCCCTGCATCCCACAAGCGATCCCACTCGAGCCCGGTGTGAAAATGCCCCTGCATTAATCACCCCCAGTGAGGAGTCTCGAACACGAGACCTCCTGCTCTGAAACCAATTTGATGCAGGACAATTAACCACTTGCTCTAAAAGCTCGAACTGTTAGAGTATGGCGAATTAATCCCTTTATCTCATAGCCCAGGCCCCACATCGCATGGGTTAGGACCTCGGCCGAACCCCTTACGTGGGCCCCAATTCACATGGGCCGCCTACCCCGACTGTGTCCCCGCATCTCACGGGCTACCTCACTCGAGCCTAGTGTGAAATGTGCATTAATCACCCCCAGTGAGGAGTCTCGAACACGATACCTCCTCCGTAGGCCGCACTCACCCTGAGTATGCCCCTGCATCCCACAAGCGACCCCACTTGAGCCCGTGTGTGAAAATGTCCCTGCATTAGGAGGTCAAGAAAACAAAGGTAATAGAACGATGTTGTATATCCTTTTCCATTGGTAAATATTATAAAGATGAAGTAATGTATGACATGATCGCATGGAAGCTTGCCACATATTACTTAGTCCTGGTAAAATAATATTGATGCTACACATAGGGATCGGGATAACGTATTTATATTTATTAAAGATTGTAAAAAGATTATCCTCGTCCCTATAGGAAGGGAAAACCAACTCAAAACTTCTAAAGTAGAGGGACAATCTCTTACAATTGAACAAGCTTTTGTTAAACAAATTGAGGAAACAATAGATATATATCCATTGGTTGAAAAGAAAGAATATATGGAGCTTATGAACATCCTAGGAGATTTGAAACAAATGTTAGGCGATTGTGCTCAATGAACTCCCTAATAAATTATCTCCCATACAAGATATACAAAATCACATTGATCTTGTCACAGGGATAAGTCTGCCTAATTGCTCACATTATATCAGCAGGAATATGAGATCTTGAAGGCAGAAGTGAAGGAACTGATTGATATTAGTCAAGTCAAGGAAAGCATAAGTGCATGTATTATGTCAACTCAAGAGCTTGATGCCAAGTACAAGAAAATGGTTAATAAACATTGACATTAAAAGTTATCTCAGAATCATGAAGCAAGTCCCTTAAGTAACTCGAGGACGAATTTTTTCCAAACAGTTGGGTCTAATACAGAATGTGTCACAGATACATTCCAAGCATGGTTGGACCAAAAGAAGGTGGACAGTAAATTGATCATAACTTTTGATCCGGGTATCGTTATGGCGCACCAGATCGAGTATCATGAACCAAAGCAGCACGAGAACTCGAGGACAAGTTCCTTTGAAGTAGAGAGGACTGATGTAAAGCGGGTCACGGACACTTTCATGTCCAAGATGGACCAGAGAAGGCCCGATCAGAGGAAGAAGTCATCACGACCGTTAGAACCTTAAAACAGGCATATCTCGCAAATCGGAATGAGTTACTCGACGTACCATATATGATTTTGGGGTAGGAAGAGCTACGAATTTGTGAGATTTCATCATATCAATGGCCGAATTCCATGTTTAGTTCCGTTTTTATTATAAATAGTAAGTTTTAGTTTGATCATAACTCTTCATTCGTTGGGCTTTAGGAGTTGTATCCAACATGAAAATTGCTTAGAATAATTAGGAGAATAATGTGGTTAAGCCACATAGGACACTTACTATAAAAGAAAATTTACTATTTATAGTAAGTTATGAATTTTAGGGAGTTTTAGTTATAGTTTGCTTATGATTTTTCTCTCATTGCTTGGTATCCCTATTTAAAGGGTTGTAAACTAGTTTATTTGATTCATCAATTAAATTTCAAATTTATTAGAATTTATTTATATTTTCTTGCTTTCTTTCCTCGTGGATTCGAGAAGTCTCTGTGAGGAGTCCAGAGAAGCTCCATGGATTTGGAGTAGTTATCCTTGAGGAAGACGGTGATTGACCTCATCACGTTCATCCTTGCGTCATGGATTAGCCTGATTTTTGGATTCACGCCCAAAGGAGCGATGGTGTGCATGATGATTAGAGTGGATGTCATGAAGATATCTTAGTGAAGCCCACGAAACTTGTTTACACTCTAATTACAATGAAAACATTTGCATTGGATCATAACTCATATATGAATTCACTATTGTAGACTGGTTACATGGCTCATTATGGTGCTTGCAATATATGATACCTTACAAGTACTTAGGGGTAATCTGGTATCTCTACTAATAAGAGCTTATTTGCTTCTTTTTATAAAAAAAAAAAAAATTTAAAAAACTTGTATTTTGAAAATAGACTTTTTTGGTAAAGTTTTACCTCTTAATTTTTTAGAAACTAGCAAAAAAAAAAACTCGTAATAAATATGTGATAAGGAAGTCAATTTTTTTTTCTTTTTTCTTTTTTCTTTTTTTCTTTAAGAGCTTATTTAATTACCTAAGCAAGTAAACGTTTTTAGCTAATTTTTGAACAAGTTTATAATTAAACTTTTTAAGTAATTCTCATCTTGCCATCTTTTCTTCTCTTTACAATCTATCTAAGGTAGGCCCACATGATGAACAACTCACATTGAAGTTGGGGCTCCACATGACGAATGGTCTGCATAAAGGTAGGCCCACATGATGCACAACCATATCAAAGGTGGGCCCCACATGATGGATGTGCCACGTCAAAGTGTGGCCCAACATGATGTACAATCCACATCAAGCATGCCCCACCCACTGGATGGTCCACATCAAAGGTGGAACCCACATGATAGATGGTGGACATTGAAGGTGGGATCACATGATGGAAGGTTGACATCAAAAGTGGGCCCACATGATGAACGACCCATATTGAAGGTTGGGCCCGATATGATGGATAGTTCATGGCAAAGGTGGGACCTACATGATGGATGGTGGACATCAAAGGTGGGTTGTCATGATGAATTGACCCATATTGAAGGTGCCCCCACATGACAAATGGTCCACATTAATGCACGGTTCACATCAAAGGTGGGCTCCACATGATGGATGTCTGACATCAAAGTGTGGACTAACATGATTGACCATCCACGTTAAGTGGGTCTCACTTGATGGACGGTCTATGTCAAAGGTGGGACTCACATGATGGATGATCGACATCAAAGTTGGGCCAACATGACTCATTTTAAAGTTGGAGCCCCACATAATGAATGGTCCACATCAAGGTGGCTCATATAATGGACAAAGTGGGCCTCACATGATGGATGGCCCCACATTAAAGTGTGGGCCCTTATGATGGATACTTTACATCAAGTGGGCCCCACATAATGGACAATCCATATCCAAAAGTCTCACATGATGGATGACACATATCTAAAGTGGCCCAACACGCCCCACATGATGGGCAAGACACATTGAAGGCGGGGCCCACATGATGGACACATAAATGTAGATTCCACGTGATGGGTAGTGGACATTGAGGGGCCCCACATGATGGATGACCCACATCAAGGTGGGTCCCACATAATGGATAGTCCATGTCAAATGTCAACCCCTAATGATGAATAGTCCACATCTAAGACATGTCTCACATGATGGTTGGCCTACTTTGAAGGTTTTGCTCACACAATAGACGATTCACATCAAAGGTGGGCTCCATATGACGGACAACCCATATCCAATATCTGATATAATGGACAGCCCAAATGTCTTAAAACATGAAGATTGTAGCCATCCACTCTTTTGCCACTTGGGGCACAATCAATCCAAAGGATGAAATCTACCAAAATAACCATTTGGATTGTTCTTATAATGAAGTCGTTGTAATCTTTAAAAATGGCATCAACCACCAAAAAAAAAAAAAAACAAAAAAATAACTCTTATTTAAATAGTCTACCAAACATGCTTATTTTAAATAAGAGTTTCTTTTTTGTTTTGACAATAGAATTTCCTGAGCGAGCTTATTTAAAACAAGAGCTAATAGCAGCTTTTATTAGATTAGAGTAGAAATGCCAAAGCTCTCAATGTATAATACTGTGATGTATGCTATGGTGCAGAAAATGTAAAACCCACGTCTATAAATATATGTGAAATGGTAAAATGTAACAGTACATGGTCACATGGCTCATTTTAGTGCTTGCAATGAAGCATTACCGTCAAGCTTAATGCTTCCTGTGTTACATGACAAAACCATGATTCCACATACCATCCAAAAGCAAGTCAACTCGATTCTGGTTGGGAACCAAACCCCAAACTAGCTAGAGTTGAAGTGATTCCGACTGAGTTGGAACTTGTCGGATGTCACAATCAAACCAATGTTCGATGGAAAAGGGAGAACTTCGATACCCAAATGTGTGTGGCTACAAGAAAGCCACCCGTCTCACCAAGATTCGTTACCTAGTGAGAAGACTTATCACCAATATTTTGAAAACATAGCAATATTGTAACGCCCTGAAATTCGGGGGTCGAGCATAACTCAGCTCCCGAGTTCCAAAACATCACTTATGCAACATAATTAATGAATGATGTATGTTGACTGTATTAGCACATAAACATGGGATAGATTAAGCCAAAACACAGATATGATTCAGGGATAAGTGAATAAAGCAAGCGGAAGACTTATAGTAAAATATGTGTACAAGTGTAAGTCCCTGAATTACATATACAACCAGATCGTGTAAAAGTGTTATTTATCAAAATTTATAAGTACAAGTTACATCATTTCAGTTCCCAAAATAGTAATCCCATAGATCCCGCGCAACAGATCGAGGCTCGCTAGAACCCGTCTCAAAACCGCATATAGGAGAAGGCAGCCTCGTCGTCATCAGCTCCCGCTCTGCCTCGACGTCGCATCCACATCTGCAACATCTGCAACTAAGACAGTCCGGTGGGTGTGAAACACCGCCTGAAACGTGGGAGTGAGTGATCAACTCTGGAGCTATAAGGCAAAGGTTAACATGCTATCAGTCAATCAAACAAGAATGATAAAGCAGACAATTAAATAAATCCTAAGTACTCTTGTTAATGCAAGTATGAATGCAATATGATGCGTGCCCTCACGCGTACACCCTCGGCGTCTTCATCTTACGTTACGCATGACATCGCCTCAAAGTGCGCCACATCTACAAAGCACATGCAAATGCGGTGCATGGATATGATTACCAAGTTGTTATTAGTCCAATTCATACCGCAGGATTGGGAAGCTAAGATACCTTCCTCATATCATCATCCAAAAAGTGATCCATACTAGGGTCGTCAATCCTAGACATCTCATACGATCATATAGTTGAGGTCGTAGCAAAGGGCTCGCCACCAATCAATGCACGCCTTTCATGCCCTTACTACCACAGATCGGCTCGTCACCTCCTTGTGGTATCCAGGTATGCTCGAGGTCACTACAAAGGGCTCGTCACCAATCAATGTAGGCCGACAGCACGAATATAGTGTCCCATACCACCATAATCGGCTCACGAGTTTAGTTGCTCACCGGTCACTACGGGAGGCTCGTCACCCCAGCGTAGGCCGACGCTCGACCACGGTGTCCCATACCACCATGTCCGGCTCATGAGTCTTAGCGGATCAAGTACCATGGTTATTAGGATTTCACTGGTAAGTTCGGTACCCTAGATTCAAGCAGGAGCGTCCATACATGGTTAACATACACTGGACAATCGGGTTAGTTGACTAACTCGACTAGCTCGAGCGCACGTTGAATTGAACGACATAGAGTGCGCAACCACTCCGCGTGGCCAAACCTCTGCCGCCAACTCTAATACGACTCGGGTTCGTCTAATGCGTCTCACGTGGCGAAAGCAATCTCAACCACGACCAAAGGGTCAATTACCGATTTCCGGACTAAGGCATAGTCCCAAACATCCTACACTACACGATATTCATATGGAATGTAAAACAAGAATGGAACAATAACTCAAATCATGTTACATACACATCCGAATAATATCAACTTAACATAAATGTAAGCATAGAATGCTTGAATTTAAATAACTTGGAATGTAAATGCATAAGGAAATCATGCGCATCCATAGGAGTATTGAGAATCACTTCTCAACGCCTGCATTTAGTGTAATCAGTTACACTTAGGTCATTCATGCATTTCTACAAACACTTAGCATACAAGGAATAACATACATGACGTATGTTGGAATACATGCACTTAGACAATTCCCTTTACCAAGGAGTTGTCATACATGCATCTAGCATACATACATGACCAATAATCATGGCAAGCACAAGTGCGTATTTTATACGTATACGGTACTTTATAAATACACTTAGAATACACAAATCTCAATATAGCACATGCATATCGGAAAGCAATGCAAACATAACATTTGACATGTGAAATCTCATCCATAACAAGAATAAATCACTAACGGGATTGAAAGCCTTGAAAACCATAACCTATACACTTAAAGTCCGCACCTTAAGCAAAGAAAGAACCGCAAGAATACCCTAATTGTCTTCGTCAACGACGCAAGAATACCCTAAAATAAGGATAGAAATGAGATACAACAACACCAAGTCTAATCTAAGCTCTAACACAAATTAGGGTTAGTTTAACTTACCCCAAAAGAACTCAGAATCGTCCGAGGAACGATTCAAAGTGAAGATTCAAAGGTGAAGAAGAACAAGGAAGAATCAAGATGATTCACCAACCAATCTCTCTCACTAACTCTCTCTTTTCCACTCTCTCCAAGCTAGGGTTAGAGAAAATTCGTATGGAAATGAGAGCTAGGGTTTAAGGACTATATATAGGCCTTAAAATGATGGAAATAACCCGTGGTCAAGGTATACTTAGGTTATAACCAAAGTACGCCTTTCTCGATCCAACGAAGCACTTGGTGGGCCTATAACCACGAAAGGTCGGACTTAAGCTCACCGACCATGGATCTAGGTCAGCCTGAGTTTTCGTACCGACCGGCCTTCGATCACCGTGGCGGACCACACTCAATTCAACGGTCACGAAACTCGATCAGTCCACAAGCACTAGGATATGCCGGGGCCAACATCCTGATCGGAGGGTGAAATTGGGTCGAATCCAACGGTCGGATAGCTTAAAATCGTCGCGCGCACGACTCAATTTCATAAAAGCTTATTAAATTCCAACCGTTCTCACACTCTTCACTCGAACTCAATCAAATCGACCCAACACCGATCGACTTGATTTTTGAGGTGAAGACCAAGCCCAACTCTACCGCAAAGCCTAAGATCATCGCCATCGGACTTTCGATGCGCGTTCCAGGTCCGATCCATATCCAAGAACAACCGGATTTAGCGATGGATCCCAATTTCCGAGTAACGTAGCGCTCACTAATCGCACGTTTAGAGCCATGCAGATACAATTTAAAGTGATTGATGCGAATTTCACAAGCAATCAAGTAAAGCACTAACTACCCCAAAACAACTACTTAAGGAAAGATTAGCACAAAAATTCCAAGGTCGTTACAATCTACCCCCATAAAGAAAATTTCGTCCTCGAAATTCATACCTTCATATAAGCCTCGAGGATCGGAGGGTAGGTCTTCCCGACCTCAGCTTGATTCCCAAGTAGCCTCTTCACGCCATGATGCGACCATAACACCTTCACGAGAGGGATAACCTTGCGAGCACCTGCTCCTTTCTATCGAGAATACGCGTCGGTCGCGGTACATAAGTGGCATCCTCACTTAACCGCACTTGCTCCCAACCGATAATATGCGAAGGATCAGAACGTACTTCATCATAGAGATATGAAATACGTTATGCACGCCCGCAAGAGGTGTGGGCAAAGCAAGGCGGTAAGCTACCGCTCCCACTCGATCCAACTTGAAATGGACCAATAAATCTCGGCGCCTTCCTTCTTACCGAACCGCAGAACTCCCTTCATAGAGAGACCTTCGAAAAACATGATCTCCCACTACGAACTCAAGCGGTCGACGCCTCGTACAGCGTAACTCTTCTGCTGTAGTCGACGTCGAATGATGTCGACCTTCTCAGAAGTCACCGCACCAACTTCGGGCCAAGCAAACTACGCTCACCAATTTATGCCCAACAAGTGGTGCTCTGCACGGCGACCATACAACGCCTCGAAGGGAGCCATACCGATACTCGCCGAAACTATTATTATACGCGAACTCGGCATAAGGGAACTCAGCCATTTGAAATCCAAAACACAAGCTCGCAACATATCCTCCAGACTTGATTCACGCGCTCCGTCGCCCATCTGTTTGCGGATGAAACGCGGCGTTGAATTTCACACCCATTGCTTCCGGATACGAGTCCATAAGATAGATGTAAAACGCGTGTCTCTATCGGACACAATCTCCAAGGGAATCCATGCACACGCACTATCTCCTTGATATACAACCTAGCCAACTCGTCTGCAGTAAGTGACTCGATCGGTAAGAAATGCGCCGACTTCGTTAATATAACGACGATCACACAAATAGAGTCAAATCCCTTTCTCGTCCTCGGCAACCCGGAAATAAAATCCATAGAGATGAAATCCCACTTCCATTCAGCTATGGGCATGGGCTGCAATAACCAGGAGGTCGGCGATGCTCTGCCTTGACCTGCTGGACGTGAGACAACGAGAAACAAATTCAGCAATCTGGACCTTCATATTGTCCCACCAATAAGACCTCTTCATATCCTGATACATCTTCGTGCTACCTGGATGCATCGCAAGTTTAGAACTATGGGCCAACTCGAGAACCTCCCGTCTCAAGTCAGGGATGTCAGGAACACATAACCGGCCACGAAAACGTAGGCCTCCATCAGAACTAACACTCCAGTCGGAGTTCTCATCTGTACCAACCCGCTGCCTCATCTTCACCAAAAGCTCATCATCTGCCTGAGCTGCAACGATCCTCTCGTCGATAAGGGGCTGTACACGAATGTGTGCGATCACCTCATACGGCTCAACCACCGTAAGCTTCTGCTTAAAATCATGCACGAACTCCAACATATCCCACTCTGCTATCATTAGCGAAGCCGCAAACTCCAAAGCCTTCTTGCGACTCAACGCATCTACCACAAGGTTCGCCTTGCCCGAATGGTAAGAAACATCAAACTTGAAGTCCTTCAATGTTTTCATCCATATGCACTGCCTCATATTCAAATCACGCTGCGTGAAAATATACTTAAGGCTCTTGTGGTCGCAAAAGAGCTCGAACTCCTCACCATAAAGGTAATGTCTCCAAAGCTTTAATGCGAAGATGACGACCACTTCCAAGTCGTGCGTAGGGTAATTCTCTTCGTGTTTCCTTAATCGACGCGAAGCATAAGCAATCACCCCGTCCTTCCGCATAAGGACACAACCAGGACAACGCGAGAGGCGTCAGGATATATAATATACTTAACCCCTTGCTCGGCAATATAGCACCGGGGCGGACGTCAACTTGTCCTTAAGCTAACTCCGCCCGCTCACTCCAAGCAAACTTCAAATCCTTCCGTGTCACCTGCGACAACGGTCCGGCAATCTTCGAGAAGTCCGAATAAAGCGTCGATAATACCTGCAAGGCCAAGAAAACTCCTCACCTCGAAAATCGAACCAGCACTGCATCTACCTTGGCAAGGTCGACGGCTATACCTTCCTTGGACACCACATGTCCCGGAACTTGACTTCCTCTTTCCGGAAATCACACTTCTTGTGCGAAAAGCCGATGCTCCCTAAGAGTACCCAAAACCGCTCTTAAGTGCTCCTCGTGCTCTGCTCGGCTAATAAATCAAGATGTCATCAATAAATACAATGACGAATCGAAACAGAAAGGCCGAAATACCCTGCTCATCGGATCCATGAACACGGCCGGTGCGTTCGTCAACGAACGACATCACAAGGAACTCATAATGACCGGCCGGTCTCGAAGCGGTCTTACGCACATCCCCATCCTGACGCACAACCGATGATACCGATGCAGATCAACCTTCGAAAAGTACCGTGCCCCCTTCAACTCGATCAAACAGATCATCAATCCGGGCAAGGGGTACTTATTCTTCACAGAACAAATTCAACCTGCGATAATCAATACACAATCGCAAGGAACCATCCTTCTTCTTCACAAACAATGTGCTCCCCAAGGAGACACACTGGGCCGAATAAAACCCAATTCTAGCAAACCATCTATCTCGCTTCCTCAACTCCTCCATTTCACTCGGAGGCATCCGATAGGTGGGTAAAGAAATGGGCGCCGCACTAGGAATAAGATAGATAGCAAAATCAATCTCACGCTGAGGAGGTAATCCAGGAATCGACTCAAACACATCTTCAAACTCCTGAACTACCGGCGTACTAACCAACGCCGACTCGGCCGAACTCTCCAACAGAGAAGAATAAAAATCAATACGAATAGGGTAACGGACCTGAACTGGGAAAGTAACAATCTCGCCCTCAGGTCCATGGATCGTCACTGATCTCGCTTCACAATCAATCTCAGATCGCATCCTCGTGAGCCAATCCATACCCATAATAACATCGTAGTGATAAAGCGGTGCGACTAGCAAATCAACACGGATCGATCCACTTCCCGGATCGACCAAACAATCCATACAACGCTTGCCCAAGGCGAGGACATCCCCGTAGCGGTAGTAAGCGTCACTCCTGACAGAAAAGATCTCAAACCCAAACGCCTAATCGCCGCATAAGAAATAAGAGAAGTAGTGGACCCCGTATCCACTAACACAGAAACGGGAATACCTTCCATATGCGCTGTCACCTCAAAGGACCTCGGCACCAAGTCGACATAGGCGCTTCACAAAGCGCATGAACACGAGCTCGCGACGATTCTCGAGGAACCATGGGGCCGAGGTGGCCTGAAGCCGAACTGCAGTCCGAAGGATGGATGAGTGGCCCGATCGAAGAGGAGGAGGAGAAATAACCGAGGCATCGGACGGCTAACCCTCTGCGGTGGAGTAAAACCACCGGCTCGCATACGGAAAACCGAAACGGTCCAAGTGCCCAACCTTCCCACAATAAGAACATCTCAGACATCAGCTCTCATCTGCCGAGCGGGCGGCTGAACGCCAAGGAGGAGAATCAACACGCGGCCTCTTGCCAAGGAAAGGTGCACCATGGAAATCCGGTCTCGGCCTAGGAGGCATCGGTGCTCGCATGCGGGACGCCTCCTTCCTGCCTTGCTCGCAAGGACATGCTCACTAGCTCCGCATATGAAGAAATGCGGGCACAGCAAATCTTCATCGGGTCGCAGGCCCTCGGAAAAACGCCGCATCCTCATCGGATCGCCCAGATCAAAGGAACATACCGCCCCAACTCAGAAACCGGTTCTCATACTCCGTAACCGACAACCTTCCTCTCGGAGGCGAAGGAACTCACTCTCCTTCTCATGTCGGTCCGTCCCGGAAATACTTCTCGTGGAAGCGCGCCTCAAACGCCCGCCACGACCACACGAAGTCCTCTCGACAGGGCGAAGCACACTGTCCCACCACAAACCGGCCTCCTTCTCAAACATGAAGGTGGCAAGCTCAACCTCCTCGACCTCAGAGTGAAGCGGCCTCAAGATCTTAGAGATGCGGTCAATCCAATACTCGGCCTCCTGGGGCTATGAGAACCCGCAAAGTAGGAGGTCTCAAGCGCTGGAATCGAATGTGCTGCTGGCACTAACACTGGCACTGGCACTCCCGGATGGAGGCATAGGTGAAACAGTGGAGTCGCCTTACCGACCGAGCAAAGATGCCCCATGGAGGAGAGGAACTCCCGCCGCCTGCCGCTGCCGCGCTGGCCGATACGGCCCGTATCAACAACATCATCTGCCAAACCTATCAACAGTGAAGCGTAAGAAGGTGCATGGCTCGGCTCAGAACCGAGGGTGTGATGGAGGAGCCATAAGTGTCGACCCAACACCAACACGAGATGGACCCGCCTATGGATCTGACCGGCTATCGCTCAAGGGAGGAACCCCAACAGCGACTCAATCAGAGAAAGACGGGCCAAGCCTTCGAACCCTTAGGAGGCATCCCTACATTAAATCAAAGGATGCAACCTGTCAGATTCTAAGTCACATAATCCATCCACACAACAACAACACAGCATAACACCAAAACAAACCACATGCATTCCATTAATCAAAATCGTCGCAATACAAGTAGTACAGCAATACATGAATCACGACTAGGAAAGCATGAAAACAACAACATCTAACACTTCAAACAACCACAACTACTACAACCACTAACAGCTACCACACTACAACAACTCCAACTACAAGCCAACAACGGCTACACACAGAAAGAAACACCAAACAAAGCAAAGACGGCCACGACGATGCTACTCGTCGGAGTCAGGAGACGGAGGCGGAGCACCCCTATCCTGCAAGCAACACAGGATAGACTTCAAAGTCCGGGACATCTTCTTGAACTTGTGCTTAACCAAGCCTCGAAGATCCACCATCTCCTGGCGTAAAGCAGCTTGCCCTTCTTCAAGCCGTAAGACGGGCATCTCTGGCAACCTGCTCTGCGCTCTGGCACCACGGGAGGAGAGCGATCACTCGAATCCGTGCCCCACTCTCTTCCTCGTCTTGCTCTGTTTCTTCCTCGGACTCCGCACCACCTTCAGCGCATAACTCTCATCATCACTCTCAGACCCGGCCTCACCCTCGGAGGCAACCGACCAGAACCAACCTCCATCGGCTTAAGGGTCCTCAAGTTGAGATGACGAACAGGGACCGGTTTCTCAGCTCCAAGCCTATAGCCAAACTCATGTGCAATCTTGCAAATGAGGCGGCCAAAGGGAAGAGACTCGGTCCGTCTACTCGAACGAGCGATGAGAATAATCTGACGCAGGACGGACGTCGGCACACACACCTTCGCATCCTGCCCCACCAGATATAGAAAATCTACCATCAGGCGCGTACAATCGCTGCGGTTGCTCCACCTGGGATACACATTGAACGTAAAGATGTGGTGAAGCAAACGGAAGTCGTCCGTCATGTGAGAAGCCAAAAGACTCCTATTCTGCTGCCATTCGACCAGACGACCACACAAGGATCGGGTGCGACGATCCTCTCGCGCGCACTGTCCACATTCTTCTCGTTGGCATGCACTTCCCCAAGTGGCACCTTCAAGAGTCGGGATATCAAAGCAACATTGACAATTCCAACTCGACCGCTACCACAAGGAATCTTGAACTGCAGAGGATCCAGCGAAGGCTCCAGAATGTTGGCATAGAAGGCCCGAATAGTGCTAGCATTCGCGATACTCGCCTTCGAACAAGGGACCCCAACCGCCCCTTCTAGGCGCTCCAACAAAAAGAACTCACCAAAGAGCCGCGGATCAACATGAGCCTCAAAAAGGACGTCCCTCATAGACTCCATGCGACAATTCCGCCAACAAGGTCCTACTGACAGGAGCTCGAGGATCGAGGTCCCGCTTCGTCTGGAACTCGCGCGTGGCGGACGTGCTAGCGGCGGCACCTCTCGGCCTCCGTGCACGGGTTGGGCGGCTCGGCCCGGCTTCATCCACGGGCGCTCTCTTCTTCCCCATCAAGGAAAGAAGGGAAGAAATGGAAAAGATGGCCGTCACAATCTCAAAGAGGGCCATGAGAAATGAGAGAAAGAGAGAAATAGGAAGATGGTGAAGCTTCCACACAACTATGAGCCAAAAAGGGAATGAAAGGGCTCAAATGAGAGGGAAAGATGGAGAAATCAGCAATGGAATGGAAGATTTGAGAATGGGGTGATGGGTTTGCACGAAAATGGAAGGAAGATGAAGATTTGGGAGAGATTTGAGAGAGTTTGGAGAGGTTGTTGAAGAAAAGGAGAGCTTGGAAGAGGGTTTTGTGAAGGAAATAAATGAAAGGAAGGGTTTTAAAATGAAAACCGTGGAGGGGTGGGCCACACAAGCCTCATGGACGATCGGCCCGCGTCGGCCCGGCGGCCGGCGATCCCTCGCCGAACCGGCGATGGCATCGCCGGTCTCTGGACATATCGGCGATGCCTCGCCGATTTGGCGAGGTCCTCCTGGTCCTCCTTGGTCCAAATGATGTGGTCCCCCCCTGGGTCCCACAGAAAATGCCCCGATTGGCCCCTTGTGTAATTTGAAGCTTATCGGGTCATTCTGACAGAAATCTGATACAAACAGCGATTTCTGGAAGGTTTAAAACTGAATAATGGGAGGGTAGACCATCTACACTCATTAATAGAGGGTCTAGAACAGGTTTCGGGTCGCTGTGTGTGATCAGGGTACAGACTCGATCTCGGTAAAGGTTTTCAAGAAACTTTCGCCGATAGAAACTACGGAGCACAAACACAAAGCGATGATAGACCCGCACCCAATTACACTATAGTGGTGACAACGTGCGGTGTGTGACCATAACCCAGGTCCGGTTTAATCCAAATCATGCTCTGATACCAACTTGTAACGCCCGGAAATTCGGAGGTTGAGCATAACTCAGCTCCCGAGTTCCAAAACATCACTTATGCAACATAATTAATGAATGATGTATGTTGATTGTATTAGCACATAAACATGGGATAGATTAAGCCAAAACACGGATATGATTCAGGGATAAGTGAATAAAGCAAGCGGAAGACTTATAGTAAAATATGTGTACAAGTGTAAGTCCTTCGAATTACATATACAACCAGATCGTGTAAAAGTGTTATTTATCAAAATTTATAAGTACAAGTTACATCATTTCGTTCCCAAAAATAGTAATCCCATAGATCCGCGCAACAGATCGAGGCTCGCTAGAACCCGTCTCAAAACCGCATATAGGAGAAGGCGCCTCGTCGTCATCCGCCTCGCTCGCCTCGACGCCGCATCCACATCTCGCAACATCGTGGCCTAAGATGCAGTCCGGTGGGTGTGAAACACCGCCGTAAACGTGGGAGTGAGTGATCAACTCGTGGAACAATAAGGCATCGGTTAACATGTTATCAGTCAATCAAACAAGAATGATAAAGCAGACAATTAAATAAATCCTAAGTACTCTTGTTAATGCAAGTATGAATGCAATATGATGCGTGCCCTCACGCGTACACCCTCGGCGTCTTCATCTTACGTTACGCATGACATCGCCTCAAAGTGCGCCACATCTACAAAGCACATGCAAATGCGGTGCATGGATATGATTACCAAGTTGTTATTAGTCCAATTCATACAGCAGATTGGGAAGCTAAGATACCTTCCTCATATCATCATCCAAACAGTGATCCATACTAGGGTCGTCAATCCTAGACATCTCATACGATCATATAGTTGAGGTCGTAGCAAAGGGCTCGCCACCAATCAATGCACGCCTTTCATGCCCTTACTACCACAGATCGGCTCGTCACCTCCTTGTGGTATCCAGGTATGCTCGAGGTCACTACAAAGGGCTCGTCACCAATCAATGTAGGCCGACAAAGCACGAATATAGTGTCCCATACCACCATAATCGGCTCACGAGTTTAGTTGCTCACCGGTCACTACGGGGAGGCTCGTCACCCCAACGTAGGCCGACGGCTCGACCACGGTGTCCCATACCACCATGTCCGGCTCATGAGTCTTAGCGGATCGTGTACCATGGTTATTAGGATTTCACTGGTAAGTTCGGTACCCTAGATTCAAGCGAGCGTCCATACATGGTTAACATACACCGGACAATCGGGTTAGTTGACGAACTCGACTAGCACGAGCGCACGTTGAATTGAACGACATAGAGTGCGCAAACACTCCGCGTGGCCAAACCACCGCCGCCAACTCTAATACGACTCGGGTTCGTCTAATGCGTCTCACGTGGCGAAAGCAATCTCAACCACGACCAAAGTGTCAATTACCGATTTCCTGGACTAAGTCATAGTCCCAAACATCCTACACTACGACATATATTCATATGGAATGTAAAACAGTAATGGATCAACAACTCAAATCATGTTACATACACATCTGAATAATATCAACTTAACATAAATGTAAGCATAGGAATGCTTGAATTTAAATAACTTGGAATGTAAATGCATAAGGAAATCATGCGCATCCATAGGAGTATTGAGAATCACTTCTCAACGCCTGCATTTAGTGTAATCAGTTACACTTAGGTCATTCATGCATTTCTACAAACACTTAGCATACAAGGAATAACATACATGACGTATGTTGGAATACATGCACTTAGACAATTCCTTTACCAAGGAGTTGTCATACATGCATCTAGCATACATACATGACCAATAATCATGGCAAGCACAAGTGCGTATTTTATACGTATACGGTACTTTATAAATACACTTAGAATACACAAATCTCAATATAGCACATGCATATCAGAAAGCAATGCAAACATAACATTTGACATGTGAAATCTCATCCATAACAAGAATAAATCACTAATCGGGATTGAAAGCCTTGAAAACCATAACCTATACACTTAAAGTCCGCACCTTAAGCAAAGAAAGAACCGCCGAACTCGATTTAGACGAGTTGTCTTCATCAACGGCGCAAGAATACCCTAAAATAAGGATAGAAATGAGATACAACAACACCAAGTCTAATCTAAGCTCTAACACAGTTAGGGTTAGGTTAACTTACCCCAAAAAGAACTCAGAATCGTCCGAGGAACGATTCAAAGTGAAGATTCAAAGGTGAAGAAGAACAAGGAAGAATCAAGATGATTCACCAACCAATCTCTCTCACTAACTCTCTCTTTTCCACTCTCTCTCCAAGCTAGGGTTAGAGAAAATTCGTATGGAAATGAGAGCTAGGGTTTAAGGACTATATGGAGGCCTTAAAATGATGGAACTAACCCTATGGTCAAGGTATACTTAGGTTATAACCAAAGTACGCCTTTCTCGATCCAACGAAGCACTTCCGGTGGGCCTATAACCACGAAAGGTCGGACTTAAGCTCACCGACCATGGATCTAGGTCAGCCTGAGTTTTCATCCCGGTTCTTGATCACCGTGGCGGACCACACTCAATTCAACGGTCACAAACTCGATCGAGTCCACAAGCACTAGGATATGCCCGGGCCAACCATCCTGATTCGAGGGTGAAATTGGGTCGAATCCAACGGTCGATAGCTTAAAATCGTCGCGCAAGCACCACTGATTTCATAAAAAGCTTATTAAATTCCAACCGTTCTCACACTCTTCACTCCGAACTCAATCAAATCGACCCAGAACATCAGATCGACTTGATTTTTGAGGTGAAGACCAAGCCCAACTCAGTGACCGCAACAGCCTAAGATCATCGCCATCGGACTTTCGATGCGCGGTCTAGGTCCGATCCAGATCTTCCAAAAAATCCCCAGAACGACTGGATTTAGCGATGGATCCCAGATTTCAGAGTAACGTAGCGCTCACTAATCTGCACGTTTAGAGCCATGCAGATACAATTTAAAGTGATTGATGCGAATTTCACAAGCAATCAAGTAGAGCACTAACTACCCCAAAACAACTACTTAAGGAAAGATTAGCACAAAAATTCCAAGGTCGTTACAAATATCCTCTTGTAATCTTTTGAAAGTGATATTTTTGGACAATTAATATTCCTGTGTTTTTATAATATCATGAGAATCTCATTAGTATTCTGATGACATTTGATTTTTTAAGCCATTTTGATGATTTTTTTATGTTATCATTTCTAATTTTCTTCCATGGTTTGGTGACGTGGGACTAAGAATTGATAGTTGAGAATGAGTCAATACAAGTTGAAGGCTTTCAAAAGGTAAACAGAAGGAAAGGTGCAATAAGACATGGTGGAGCTAGAAAGAAAAGATCGTGCAATAAGACATGGTGGAGCTAGAAAGAAAAGATCTAACGACCTATATTACAGCTGAGAATGCTGAGAATTCTTCGTTTTTTTTTTTTTTTTTAACACACACCCCCACACACTCACGCCATAGTGGGATTTCACCACCTATGTGCACTCGAACCCTTGACCAGGTGTTGAAACTCCTTAAGAGTCTACCACCGGAGCAAGAGTAAGGACCAGGTGTTGAAACTTCTTGATATAGTGGAACGGTGGTGTAGGATTCTTGCAGTAGATTACAATTAGTTGGGAATTATGATCAGACTTGCATGATAATGATTGTTTTCTACTTCCATTCAAAGTATAAAAGAATTTTGTGCCCTTGAAACCTTATTTTTCCATGTAGATAGGATTAGGTGAGACCCATACTCACCCAAGACGGTATGGCCTTTATTGTGGGGCCCACCTTGATGTATTTATTTTGTATCCATGCCGTCCATCTGTTTTTCTAAACCGTTTTGTGGCATGATCCCAAAAAATGAAGAAGATTCAAATCTTAGGTGGACCATTTTCCAAGAAACAATGGTGATTAAACACCCTGCCATTAAAAACTTTTTAGGGCACACCTTAACATTTCCGTTGCCATCCAGTCCGTTGATAAGGTCACATAAGCCTGATGAAGGGAAAGAAATATCAGCTTGATCTAAAACTTTTGTGGCCCATTAATGGTCAATCACCATTGTTTCCTATGGCATGGTCCACATGATAATTAGTTATGCTTCATTTTTTGAGATAATGCCCTAAAATGATATGGAAAAACATGGATGGACGGCATCGATACAAAATAAATACATCAAGTAGGCCCCATGGTAAGGGCTGCACCGACTTGGGTGAGTCGAGGTCTCACCTAATCGGTTCCCTTTTCCATCTTTCCTATCTTTTTTTTTTTTTTTTAAAGATTTCGTATGATTTTGAATAAAACCCCACAAAACCCTGAAAATATGAAACCATTATGATGAATTTCAGTTTCAATATATAGTTGTGGAGAATGAGATTTGCGGGATTAATTTGGGACTGGTCTTATCATTCTTCATGGAAAAGTACAAAAATTCCTACAGATTGTAACTGTACAGGACCCGCTCCGAAAAATGAGCATTGGTGCCATTTCCTTTTCACATGTTTTTCTACTTCTCATGGTGCCTTTGTCATGGAGTCCTAATCCTCTGTTGTTGGGAAACAGAAACAGGAAATTTACATTTTCTGCATTTTTATTGGGCCATGTCATAATGCAGTAGTGACTAATGACATGTCCTAATGTTTCCCAGCAACAACAAAAGATCCGGACTCTTAATACAATTGTCACCATCTTCGATCACCAGCATTGCCGCCACCTCCTATTTCGATGTCAGCGTAGCTTTAAACTTCCCTTTAAAATAATATTACAGTGTGTCCCCTGACAGGGGTGGCCCACTCTAATTCCATCCATGCTTCTAGGCACGGGGATCCACCGAGGTGGGTGGATACTTGACTGTGGGGCCCACCTTGATGTATGCGCCTTACATCCACACTATTCTTCCATTTTTACAGCTCACATTAGGGCATTATTCCAAAAACGAAGCATATTCAAATCTTAGGTGGAGCACATCTGAATGTGATTGAACATCAACCATTAAAACCTTTTCAGGGGCCACCTGAATGTTTATTTTCCATCCAACCTGTTAATAAAGTCACAATGACCAGGATGAAGGAACCATTTAAAACTTTTGTGGGCCATAAGAAGTTTTTAATATGGTCAATCAACATTGTTTCCTGTGGTGTGGTCCACCTGAGATTTGGATCTATTTTATCTTTGGGATCATGCCCTAAAATGAGCTGTAAAAGCAGATGGACAGTATAGATGTAAGTAGAATACATCAAGGTGGACCCCAACATTAGGGATCCATCCACCCGGATCCACCAAGCCTAGCCCCACACTTCTTGTCTCCATTCTAATTCACCTAATGAAATTATTACTTTTTTAAAAAAAGTTATTCTCTCTTGATCCAAATACTTAGTGAGTGCTTTGTAAGGATGAATGTTTTCAATATTGATATTGATGGATGTATAGCACCCTTGGAATGTAGAAACATGTCACTCATCCCGTAAAAAAATATTAAATGTATCATATAATGTTTCTCAACCAAATTTTATTGGATGTTAAAATGTACATAATAAGATTCCTTTGTATAAGGTACTAAATTATGCATTATTCAACGGAAGTGATGCAATTATTCAAAATCAATTCATACCATTTATAAATTTAAAAAATTAATTAATAGTGGAAATTTTGACAAAAAGAGATTTGTAAGTGTTTTTTAATAGAAAATTTTCATTATTTTTAGAAAACTCAGGTGTTGTCAATGGTATCAATGCATCAATGATACTCAACAGTCATTGATGCATTCATTGCCATACATTGTGATAATATCATCGATATTCAAAACTCTCCTAACTTTTTTTTAGGATAATTGAGATGGATTGGGACCATCTTTGTGGTGTTACTGAGTTCATATCACCCATAGGCTCATTAAGGTTACGATTCCAGAGCTTCTTTATTTTCTCTACAAATAAGATAGTGTGTGGGTGCTCAAGATTGCATCAAACGAGCAGGCGGTGACATCATTTTCACCTATTTTCCTCTACAAGCCATCAGATCTTTGTGCAGAGAGAAGAGGTGAACATACACAAGACTGCATTCTATATATTTAGAACTACAGGCACACCTAAAGACTTTTTTTCTTTTTTCTTTTTTCTTTTTTCTTTTTCTTTTTTTTTTTTAAACATAGTACACTGCACTTTTATTATATATGGAATGCTTCTACAATCCAAAACCTTATCTTTTGTGACATTGAAATACTTGATGAGAAGTTATTATAGGCAACTCTATCAACTCTAAAGTAAGAGAGAGAAGGAAAAATGAAGGGGAGACATCTCAAAGCAAAGCCATGGGAGTGATGAAGGTTTGGTTGGTTGATTTGGCTCCAAGATATGTAGTACTGTTGCATGGGATTTCTTCTGTATCTTTTGAAATGATGTAAGGATTTTTGGGCTGCATGTTTTGGAGAGTTTGACGGAGGTTGGAAGCTTCTTCCCTGAGTAGGCTATTCTCCCGTAGGATCCTGTCATTGCAGTCCTCCATGTGATTCAACTTGATGATGAGCTTGCAATTCTGGTCCCGAAGCTTGATGACCTGCACCATTAGCTCGTTAAGATGCTTCTTCTGGCGTATCCGAGACCGTCGGGCTGATTCTCTGTTGGATATCATCCTCCTACGCTTCTTCTCATCGGTTATGCGAGGGTGTTCTTCTGCGTCATCAGAAGTAGAGTTGTTGCTGAGAGAAGATGATGTCTGTGAGGTGAATTGGCAGGAGGGAGGAGTTTGGAAAGAGGGTGAAGAATGTAGGCTGAAGAATCTGCTGAAATTAAAGGTGGATGTATTGTTTTGAACTGATGTAAAGTGAGATGGGTGGACGGTTGGATTCACAGGCGCTGAATGTTTGGTGGCGGCAATTGCACCTGGCTCCATGATTTTTGAACTGGATCGGGGAGGAATTGAATTTGAAGAAGAAGAAGAGTTGGGAGTGTTTGTTGAGAGAAAGTAAGGGAAGCAGAAGAAATGGGGTGTTTATAGAATGGAAAAGGCTTAGGGAAGTGGCCCACTTCAGCAAAGCTGAGGGAAGTGCTATTACCATTGATTTTCATGGAGCAAATAGTTTATATCCGTTGATGAGATACTCCAGGCATAATGCATCTTCATGCACGTGTGTGCATGTACTGTTCATGTACGTGCATGTCTGTATATAGTAGGTGGTAATGTTGATGCCTTCAACACAGACGATCCGCGCACTCTCGACATAGACGATCCGCACTCATATGGACGCGGATTGGGTACTATTCCCGCATCATTAGCACCGCAGCTTCCTCTGGTGTGATCCGCCATAAGAAGGTTTCAAATGTCGACATAGACGATCCACTTCTTTTTGCTTGGTGGTCCACATCAATGGTCCTGATCACCGTCCACAAGTCCTATTGTTTAATGGAGATGTTTGTGTTCACTTCATGGGGATCAGATATGTAAGATTCTTGGATATCTCCCAACAGTGGTGGGGTCCACTGTATAAGCCAGTTCATAAGGTTATAACCACTCAGATTATTGGTCCCACACAAAGTTTACAATAGTAGACATTTAACCCCTGGCTGGCTTGTGGTGTGGCCTCCTTGTAGACACTCCACTTAAATGGCAAAAAAACCTACTCCTGAATCTCTTAAGTAGACTTTGAAAAAGCCACCCAATGATTCCCCCATAACTAATGAAGAGCCAGCTGAGCCAAGCCGCAGCCATCGTGGACACAATTACTGCACCCAATCAAGAAATTCCTAGGCCTAGAATCTTAAATCATAATCAATAATCAACCTCTGCTAAAAACTATGCTTGTACATCACCCCGAGAAAACCGTACCCATACACTCCAAGAAACGTTGGAAACCAATGGAAAAAAGAAAAAAAATAGAACCTAAACACCTGTAGAGGTAATGAACAGCCCTGACCAAGAGATCACAGACTTTGTAAACCTAGGTTTAGCCAAGAAATAGACCCTAAAGGAGAAGAAAAAGCTCTTAAACACAACAGGACACATGAAAATGAAGGAAGTGTTCCATCGGTACGCCGCATGCTAATGGACACATAGGCCACTTTTCACAAACCAAAGATATAGATGTTTGCCTGAAGATGTTGCAGTAGTGAAAGAATGACAAGTGTCCATTGTCGGCTCACCACAAGCCAAAGATACATGTCTATAAATTCAGGCCTCCACCAACTATTTAGGAGGGGAGAGAAGAAACGATAGAGGGACATAGAGTGGGCTAGAGAAATAAGGTAGGGTGAGTGTTGAGTGTGAAATATTACATATTTTCACATATTTATGCCTTGGTTTTATGAGCATGATAGTACTTAATCGATCTAATTGTGCATATTTTCATGTGTGAGGTCATTTCGAGAGCTTAAGGTGAAATTGATGCCAAAAGGAAGATTTATACTCAAAAGATTACTAAATAAAGATTTGACGATTTAGAAGTTATTAATAAAGAATTTTCATGCCAAAGATTCAAAGAAATCACGTGAGGAATGAAGAGAATCGAAGATTTGAAGTGAATAAAATGAATCCTGAAAATTGGTCAGAAAAAACATATTCTATAATTCTTAGTCTAAAATAGAAACTCTTAAAATAGACCTTCGGTCCAACCAAAGTTCAATTTCGATCCAATCGAAATCACGCAAAACAGTCCAGCGAGAAGCAGAATTTTCAGCCTTAATTCAGTTCGACCGAAATTGCGCAAAATTGTCCAGCGAGAGAGTGAGATTTTCAGCCTTAATTCGGTGCAATCGAACCTAACTTCGATCCGACCAAAGCATAACTTTTTGCGTAAATTTGATGTGGTTTCAAAGTCAGTCTAAGCAAACCTTATAAATGTGGGTCTTTTATTTATTTTTAAGCACAAATTAGAATTGGAAAAGTGGAGCAAAGTAGTAGAGAACTTTAAGGAGTCCTTCCTTCTTCTCCAATTTTCTTCTTTTAGTTAGTTTTTTATGTTTTCTTTAAGAGTTTTGGTTTCAATCATGTCTTTAGTTGGCTAAACCTCTAAGCTGGAGCTAAGAGGTGAAGCTTGTAGTTTGTTTAGATGATTCTCTTACTTTGATTCACGTTTATATTGAACTTCTATTAATTTATGGTTTGAATGAAGGAATATTTTTAGTTTTCTGTGGTTTATTGTGACTTCAATTACAGGAGATGCTTGGAAAGCTTTTAATACCTACTTATTATGTTTTGTAATTGAAATATCTATAAAATTCATGATCCACCATTGTCTCCTAGGCATGGTGGATAGTTGAATTCCCTATGATTATCACAATAGTGCTTCATGTAGGAGTTAATTTAATGAAAAGTTCATATTATGGTTTAACTGCTCTATCATCCAACTAGATAAGATAGGACTCTGATTCCAGTTGTGTTTATTGAGTCAAGTGAGATAGCATCTTAATAGTTACAACTGGATCCTTGGCACTCTAGTTTCCTTTTTATTATTGATAATTCTTTCACAATTAATCTCTCTTATTAAAGATTTTAATTTACTTTTTTATTCTTGTTCTAATTCTAGTTTATTTCAGAATACGTACAAGTTAAGTCCCTGTGGATTCGACTTTGGTCTTACCGAGTTATTAATACATCGTAGCCCTGCACTTGGGGTTGTGAATAGTGGGTCCCATTCATTGAGAACGCTAGAGAAATTTCAAGTCAATGCTGAGGCCCTGCCCAATTTAAAAAGCTAATTCTTAGAAAGTCAACCCATCGAGGGAAGTTAGCCACATCAAGAGTAAGTCAGAATTAAGGCCGTCTAACTATATCTTTTAAATGAAAAGGGTGCCTGATTTTTCTCTTTCTTTTTCACATCTCAGTCAAGCTTAGAACACATACATTCCACACATTCTCAACATGTCTTTATCATCCTTTTCACTCTTATTTTCTCTGTTTTATTTACCTAATTTAGTTATTATGTTTGTCCACCCAAGGTCACTTGACCCCACGAAGCTACGCTAGGATTTCTTCTATTTCTGTCTGCCCGGTTTTCTTAAAGGGCTACGCGAAGCATGGCTAAATGTATAACGCTGCTACAAAATTAAATTCCCTTGAAAGTCATAGACCCCGTAGAGTAAAAACCATATAATGCACGGGAAAAAGATGGTGTTTAAGCCCTTCCTCTTCTATCACCAAGACATATACCCAAATCTTACGGTAATAGGCCAATTGTTGGAGTCATTTAGGTTGAAAGATTCCATGATCTCTTGACCTCGAGATAAATTCCATAGACTTTAAGACAACCATGAATTCGATAAAGCCCGCTTGATCGGCTAGTAGGGACTCTAAATTTTCCAGTGTACTTGTTCTCGGCCTTCATTAAAGAAATTGCACAATCAAAGAAATATGAAGGTAGCCAAGTTAAACTATATATATCCTGCACTATTTTAAAGGTGGCTTGTGTGCCAACGATCCCCCTCTTCCCACATAGTAGAATATACTGGAGGGTCGAGCCTGCAGGCAGCATTTATACGCCCACCTAATTTTTGGATTTACATGAATTTTGGATTCCTATACTATTGTGGTCTTGAGGAACTATTGGACTGTGGATTTATTATGGGCATCTCTGAGGGCCCCACATAGATTCCAACCACAAGAACTTTTCCTTGGCCCAGGGCAAAGATAAGTTGCATCCAAAGACCATTATAAGGGGGGAATAAGGCGTTGCTTCGGTGGATCCCCACATCTACTGAGGTAGGTGGATCCCTGATTGTGGGGCTCATTGTGATTTATATGCCTTACATTCACGCGGTTCATTCGTTTTGACAAATCATTATAGAGTATGATCCAAAAAATGAAGCATATCCAAATCTCAAGTAGACCATACCTAAGAAAAAAGTGGTGATTGATCATTAAAAGCTTCTTGTGGGCCACAAAAGTTCAGGATTAAGCTGATATTTGTTTGGTCCCTTCTTCTAGATCTATGTGATCTTATCGACAGGTTAGATGAAAAAATAAGCAGTTCGGTGTTGTAACGACCCTGATTTTTTAAACCCATCTAAGAACTGGACTAACTCAATTACTAAATTAATTTTTGGGTTATAACAAAAGTAAACACTTAAGCTAGTGGTAGAGGCACCCTCAATGAAAAGATATGTTAGGGGATTGACTCCTAACATTGTAGCATTTTCCTTTTGCCAAAATTTATAAAATCCTGGTGGAATTTTCTAGATTCAAGGGCTCTTTCTCTATATAAAAGGGGGGAGGACATACGATTTCTGCAGAAAACCCTAAACCCTAAGAGCAGCCGCCGAATGTGAGAGAGAGAGAGAGAGAGAGAGAGAGAGAGAGAAGCCTTGTGAAAGAGGAGCCTCCCCCGGTAAGTTTTCATCAATTTTACATTATTTTTTTGTAATTCATATCTAAAAACCCTAGATCTAACCAATGTCTGTGGAGGATTCTCCTACGTCTATTGTTTAGCTCTATGAGGAAATTTTTTTAAAAATAAAATGGCTTTTACGTTAATTTTGCATGTTGGGAGATCGGTTACGAGGAATCTAGCTGATCAGTCTAGGAAGATTCTAATCAGAGGATCCTAAAGTTGAATCGTATTAGGATCTCACACCCTAGAGTGATTTACTTGGGAGATTTCCTCAGCGATATACGTATTGCAAAGAAAATGTTAGATCATTTTGTAAGTTGTTGTTGACAATCTTAGATTTTTGAATATTTTGGACCCGAGTTGTCACGCCCCCAAAATCCAAGTACAGAGTGTGCACCCTCTGACCCGAGTTTCAATTCGTAACTCGTAGACAATGTGTACTAACTTAATTCCTTAATCAATTTAATCAGAGGTGATAATTACATTCAGTTTAAGTTCCACCCTAATTCCAATCACACATACATAACACGTAGCACCAATCAACCAGGCATATGTAAATCTTGACGACCATTAAAATAATATAAATCTTAAAAATCATTCATTTATTATAGCATCTTACTATAAATATGTTTATTCCAAACTCACATTATTTTAATGAGATAAATCTAAACAATTTCTTAAATTCTCATAATCAATACCAATATGCATTATACGCTAATCAAACTATTCTAGCAAATAAATCAAATAATCAGAAATGGTCTAATGCCACCACTTCGTCTTCAGACACGTATGGCCACATTTTGCATGGGTCATGTCCAAGTGTGGTGAATCCTTTCAGTTCCTAAGCCACATCATCTGCTAATGACTCCTCTGTATGGTTTTTCCATCAATAAAAAGGTAAGTTGGACAGGCTAACCCAACATAGTTCATAATCATATCAATTAAAATAATACAAAGTGCTAAATGCAAAAATGTATGCATAATGATATGAATGCAAATGGTGTATAAATGCATCAGATGATATGATTATCCATTTGCTTGGGTTGGAGATCGTCAACCCGCATCCACCCGTTGGGTAGGCTTCCACCTTTTGGTAGGTTTAGGCATATCTCACATCTGGTAACGCTCTATCAGGATCGACATTTCTTCCAGAGAGGGCCTCCCGGATCAACAATGCAATGTGTTTGTATGATGCATCATTTTCATAATTGTCATAGTTATCTTGATCAGAACATTCATATGTGAATTTAACGTACAATTATCGTAACAAAACACTGCAATCAGTACATCAATCATTCAAAGAATCACAAATGATTTATTTTAATTCTAATGAATCATGAGACACGTTGGGTTACTCACCTGAGTCTAGTAATATAGAATTCACAAAGTAATCAGACTGGTTTGAATTTAAGAAATCCTATCAATTATATCCACAACGTTATTATTTATCTAGTTATATTACACTGTGGGGCCCACCTTTGATTAACATCCTAGGTTGTCAAACCCTAAATGATCAAATAATTAAAATTTACATATATAATATGTTTATTAAATTCAATTATTAAAATTTAGATTTTTCTCTTTTCTTTTCTTTTTAAGATTGTAAAATTGAATGGAAAATGCTTGATAGGGGTGGCCCATTGGATGATTAGAACATCAAGATTCTTGAGGTCATGTCATATTTTGCCTCTACACATTGGATGAATGGTGTGAATATAACCACACATCGATGGCCCATCTCGACCTTCTATGTCAAATGATACCAATACTTGCACAGAAATCTAAGCTCTCCTTATTAAACATTTCTAGATCTATCTAATATGGCTCATCCGATGGTCAGATTGATTTGAAAGTTAGGGCCCTTATATATTTTGGCCTTAAGGATCTTATGATCCGTACATATCTAATCTGATTCGACCAAATGCACACCAATCACAATTAGAAATTTCGCATAAAATTTTAGATTTTCATCACCTTTATATTGTATCTACCCATAATTCAATGAAATTAACGTGCGGCCGATCCACAACGTTCATTGCGTAGATTGAGTCAAGTTACATTAAAAGTATAAAAATACTAAAAGAAGGACGATAGACATACATGATCTAATAAGCTATCCAAAATCTTCTCTCTCACTTTCTTAGTTGTCACAGGGTGACCTTTTTGTTAATATCTAAGTTGGAGTAGAACTCCTTTTACGACACGCTCTTTAAAAAGAAATGATCATTTGAGAGATTAAGACTTGAGAGATACGGGTAGAGTTAGGGGTATATATAAGGTAGACGGATTAATCATAGAGATAAAATAGGAGATAAGATATAGATAAGATAAAGATAAGATAGGAGATAAGATAAAGATAAGATAAAGATAAGATAGAGAAACTTTAAAAAAAAAAAAAAAAACACAAACAAATAAACAGTTTCGTTTCATTTCAGGAAAATATAGACTTACATAGCACTGCACAGAAGAATTTCGAGTCCCCTCGTAACCAAAATGAATTGAGAGGACCTATCATAAGGGGACACAATACGGCCACCTATGTATAAAAAGAAACTAGAAAGCTAAGACCGACACGAAACAAAAGGAACTATTGGTCGATTCTGATAGCCCCAATCCCGACCCTATCCAAGAAGAGCATCAGATGAATTTGAGACGGAAGTGAAATGTAATTGTGGTGAACTGAGGATTGTTGGTGCAAACTCCCAAGACGGGCTAAGCCATCCACGGGACCATTACCCTCTCTGAGAGTGTGGGAGAAGGAAAAATGACCCAGCCACCGTAAACAGTTGATTTTGGATATCCATGGTTTCCATTTCCATGGAAACTTAGAGGGAGAGGTGAGACTCGCAATCATCAAATTTGAATCAGACTCTATAATGACTCTATCCAAACCTTGTTCCAAGCAGAGCACCATCCCATCATGAATAGAATGAAGCTCCGCCAAATTGTTAGGACCAATCCCATAGGCCACCGAAAAACTAAATAAGAAGGTACCGGAGGCATTCCTACATACTCCGCCCCCACCAAACGGGTCAGGATTAGAAAGAGCCAAGCCATCAATATTTAATTTGACCCACCCTAGGGACAGCAATCTCCATTTAACCATAACCGCACTAGCACGAGACTGAAAGAAACGAGGCTTCAAGGAAGGAGCTCGGTGAGGCCACTCTGAACTATCCAATATATCTGCGTCTAAGATCATCTTTGCCCACCATCTAACTCTTACCACAGATTTCCTGGTGGACATTGGCTAGTCTTCAAAAATCGCCTCATTCCTGGAGCGCCAGAGCTCCCAAAGGATGAGAATAGGGAGCATAAATCTGATAATTTTGGGCGCTGCTTCTGGCACCGCTGCAAATCTCCAGAGGGCCAGTTTCCTGAACACTGTATTATGGATCAGAGGGGGACACCACACAACTGACCGAACATAGTCCAGAGAAATCTAGCATGGTGATCAAACAGAAAAAGATGCTCAACTAACTCCAATTGCGGATTAGCATTCTCGACTTCAAGGCAACAAGAACACCTAGAGGCGAGGGCTACACCTTTAACTTGGACACGAGTATCAACCGGGGTAGCATTTTGAAGGAGTCTCCACAAGAAAACGGAGAATTTTGGAGGGAGCTAGGCTTGCCCAATCCAACTGGCCCATTGGATAGCGGGGGAGGACGTTCTCAGCAGTAACTAGGCTGACCGCAAAGTGAATGTATACCTGAGTTCTCAAGTGGCTAGATGCAATTTGAGTTAGCATCAGACGTAGTGAATCCTCCATTGAAGATCTCATTAATAATGTGCTGCGGAAGGATAGAGAACACTCGGGAAGGGGGAAGAGGCCCTGAAAGACCAATAACATCTTTTACTTGAAGATAAGATAGAGATAAAATAAAGATAAGATAGAGATAAGATAGAGGTAAGATTTTTTTAAAAAATCTTTTATTATTATTGTGATTATTATCATTAAATTTTCACGGGCGTTACATGAGTGATCCTTTGATTAATCCGAGTTTGATGATGAGAAAATAATTGGATGGGTTGAACCCAAATCCTAGAATCAATTATAATCATAAAACCAAGAAAGAGCAACAAAAATCTTAAAATTAAAAATAATAATAAAAAAATAAAATAGGGGATCGTATAACAGTCAGAACCCATCCGACTTCGATCGATCGATTAATCGAAGAGATCGATTTTTGTCCAACAACTAAAATCATTAATTCGGAATCCATTTCGATTGATCAAAATCGAGGTTTGATCGATTGTGGATAGTTTCAATCGGTCTCAATCGATTGGACATGATCGACCGATGGTAACAAATTTTGTCAAGCGAGCAAATGACTTATATACGACCGAGTTTTATTAATCAAGGAACAAGACTTGATTGATCGAAGGTGGCCAAAAGTGTCTAGAGACAAATTAATTAATCTGAAATTCATCGATCCTTAGTTGATTGATTGATGGCATCGATCAACCGTCCATTTTTTTTACTTATAAACTGAATTAATTAACCATTAAGGTCATAAGGATTAATGGTGGGCCATCTTAGTTTGATCAAAGGTGGGTCCCACTTAATGACATAGTCTAATTGAAATTGAAATGTGTTGAATGATATTAATAGGGATCCGAAGCCTAGATTCTAAAGCATCCTTATTTGACGGATTCAACTCTACTATTGATGGGTGAGTGAATCACAACGTGTCTCATATTTGTACAATTAAGATATATGATTTAATGGTTGAAATTGTTTGGATTAATATGGTTGTCATGTTATATTTCTTTTGTTATTCTTGTTTTACTATTCATGTTTTTAGAAATTTTTTATATTAATCATACAAACATGTCAATCAATGATATTATGGATATTTGTTATTCCTCTCAGAGAGAGATGTATCTATTGACTACACATGCTAATGTATATACATTGAGCATGCATTGCATGCATCCATCATGATTGCATGCACACCTCGTGCCTGAGTTCCTGGGGATTTCCTTGGATGGTTACGCCTGGTAGACTCGTTGTCGCCCACGATAGTGGAAGTTTACTCACACTCACAGAATGAATGTTGATTGCTCATGCCTACCTATGGTAGATGTCTGTCGGATATAGTTTTCGAGTTGACGGATATCCAACCCAAGTAAGTGGATGAACATCCCCTTTACATGCATCTGATGACATCCTTGCATTCATACTCATGTTACATACATACTATATCATTTGGTTGTGATATCTTATATTATGTTATGTATAAATTATGATGGGTTCACTCACTAGCCTGGCCAGCTAGTAAGTGAACCAAGCATATGGATACGAATGATAACGATCAAATTAGGTACCAGAGAACGAGACCGGATTGATGGATAAAACTCAAAATCAATTGTCGCATTTGGCATAAGATGATATTGTCGTATTAAATTGATGATTATATTTATGAAATTAATTGATAGAGATTAATTTTTTTATTCTTTTAGTGTCTGATATGATTTGGGATGATTCATGATTTATAGTTAAGATTCGTTGAAGACAATGGTTGACATTATAATTGAATAAAAGTCTCTAATGGCCGGGTGGACATGATTGCTTTTGGTATTTTACATTGTGTTTGAGAATGTGATAGGATAAGTAATAACAAAGATCGTGTTCTCATGTGAATGATTGTATGGTGAGAATTTAGATTACATTCAAAACGTGCATCGAAATAACTATTTAATAGATGGATTTATGTACACTTAATGCACATATCATGGACCTTAACTCGGGTCTAAGGGTGCACACTCTATATCCGAGGTGCAGGGCATGACAAGTGGCATACGGGAAATTTTTAATGGCTGGTATTTGACGCAGGGAGGGACATGATGAGGTCAATCATTGTCTTCCTCAAGGAATAACTATTCCAAGTCTAAGGAGCTCTCTGAAGTTGTCATTGACATTCCTTAAATCCACAAGGGATACAAAATAGGAATAATATCTAACAAATTTAAAATAAATTAATTTATGATTTTATTAAAAAAATGAAATTACAATCCTTTAAATAGTGAACTCAAATATATGACGGAGTTTTAGACTCAAACACCCTATAAATAGCAAACTTTATATATATATATATATATAGTGACCATTCCAACTAGACTTCGTGGTTTTTTACCAAAAATAATAAGTATCCAATTTGGCCTAATTATGTTGTTCTCCTAATTTTTCTAAGCCATTCTCAATTCTCATGTTGGCATGACTCTTACAACTCAAAGGATCAAAAAAGTTATAATGGAATTAAAACTTGCTATCTGCTGTAAAAACAAAAATAAAATGGTCTTATAACCGTGGATATGATGGAACCTGGCAAATCTGGCATGGGCTACCTCTATTCTAGGTTGGTTAGCTAAATTAGCTTCTCTTACCCCCAAAATCTTATATAATTTGTTGAAAAACTCATAACGGTTCGATACGCATATTTTAATGTTCTGATGGCCCCAATCACTTCTGCTTCTGATTGGGCCTTCTCTGGTCCATCTTGGCCATGAATGTGTCCGTGACCGTGACCGGCTTTACATTAGCATACAATCACCACTATTTTTTATAGCATACCTAAGATTTGGATCGATTTCATTTTTTAGATCTAAATAAGTTAAAACGGATAGAAAGGTGTGGATGTAAGGTACATACATTGAGGTGGCCCACAAGCAAGGATATACCCACCTCCGTAAAAACCCTGGTCTATAGTCAGCACAAACGTCGAAGACATGATGATTAGACCTCATTTATGGGCCTAGATATATTCACGCCTGGTCGGTGGCCCTACCTAATGGATGGCCTGCATCTTACACACATGTACAATGTTAGCACGTGTGCTTTGAAGAAAACCCTCAACATCATGACATTGCGTTTCTCTGTATAGAAATTATGACTTGGCTACCAGCCTACCACCCAGGTGGGCCCCAACATGATAAACCGGACAATTACTATTATCACATTTTGAGACAGGATTGGTGGGTCCCACTTTCTGGATCGGCACAAAAGCCGGAAACGGATTGGCTACTCCCCTGCCACCAGCCAATGGCTGGTGGACGGTGCTCTGTGGACCCCACCATGATGTATGTGTTTCATCCATTCCGTCCATCTGTTTTTCTCGATCATTTTATGGCATGAGACCAAAAATGAGATATATCCCAATCTCAACTGGATCACATTACAGGATACAGTGTTGAATGAACGTCAACCATTAAAAACTTTTTGGGATCCATAAAAGTTTTGGATCAAGCTGATCTTTGTTTTTTCCCTTCATCTGGGTCTTCATGACCTAATCAACAGATTGGATATGAAATAAACATTACAGTGAGCCTCAGGAGGATTTTAATGGTGGATATCCAATCACTGTTGTTTTCCTGTGGTGTGGTCCACCTGAGATTTATATCCCTCTCACTTCTAGGATCAAGCCATAAAATTATCTGTAAAAATGGATGAACGGAATGGATGAAACATATACATCATGGTGGGGCCCACAGAGCACCGACCATCAGCCACCGGGCAGGGGAGTAGCTAATCCGTTTCCACAAAAACCACGCCATCGGACGCCACACTGACCACATTGCCCGCTGGCAGAATCCAATCGTTGATATTTTTTCCCTGTGGGCCATCTATGTAGACATCTCCCGGATGGACGGCTTAGATCCCCAAGGATGGGCCCCATGAACTATAGCTTGAAGGCACCTGAGCAAGTGACTAAATTACAAAAATGGCACTGTTGGATCGGACAGAAAATGCCTTTGAAAATCTCAGGGACCTCATTATGACTTGTTCTCGCGTGCTAGACTGCCGACGTGTATCACTGTAGGGAAGGCTCTATATGCAATGGCTACAGTGTACGATGTCGCAACTTCACATATGTGGTGTGCATTTGCGCCAATCTAGACCGTCAAAATCGTGGCCCCTGGTAAAGATGTAGCATAATCTGAAATTCACGTTCATTGGACGATGCCAACCATCTCATTTCACCCAATAGATTTAGAACGCCAGGCATTTTGTTCTCAAATTTCAATTGGCTTTGGAACACTGACCATTTTGTTCTCAATCGTCCATTTTTATGGCCATAAATCGGATGGCTAGGATAGTCTGATTACTTTGATTTTCGGAATATGCTTCATTCGAGATGGGCCCCATGATTTTAATGGTACGCATTGCTTGCAACCATGCATTTGGAAAAATAAATTAAACATTTATACTTGGTATATATATTAATCAATCTAGACCATCTAACTAGTTGATGTAGGTACATCTCCACACCGGGATGATGTGAAATGCAGAATAGCCACGAGATGGATCTCACTGAAGGACTTGTAAGATGCAAGGTAGCCACAGGGAGATCTTGGCCAGTTTACCTTAGAAGAGGGCCTAGATAAAAGAATATTTCGGTGCTTTCTTAACATAACGAAGTTTTTGGTGCATTGGCCGATACTACCTGCATCACCAGTAGGCCTAAACAATGCACATGTACATAACACCAAAATCAAATTGATTTGGTAGTCTTAGGCATATTTGGTTTTCCAATTACAACATTAATGCAAAGTAAATGAAGCATCGTTTTCATTTTGAAGTGTTTATTTAAATAAAAATTATGGCTTGTAAATTCATAATAAATAGGTATAAAAAATTAAAATCATTATATTTTTATATTATAAAGCTATCATTTTTATTATGAAATTTAAGTAAAAGAACAATGGTAGCCACTTCATCATTACAGTCAAATGTATGTGATATCACATAATTATAATTACCAGAGTAAGTAATCATTACCCTTTTCCAGCCATTACAATTGTAATTGTAAAACAAAACACCTCCTAAATTCAAATTGCATTTTCACTTTATTTGAATCATGAACATCTTTCACTATAACTATCCAATCCACGTCCACTAATCAAATGGTTAGGATCATTTATTAAGTGTGGTTTTTAGGTTATAGTTGGACCCAATGTAAGGACGGTTTATATTGAAATAAACATTCATGCCACAGCTTCAATGAATGCGTGAGCCTGTCCCACTACTTACGTAAGGAGGGACATTTTGCAAAAGATAATGCAGGATAGATTATACAGTGGGCTCCACTACCCAGCTGCACATTGCACCACAATACCACCTCCTTTAGTATCTCAACTAAATCATGGCCCTTTTATAGATGGAGGATAGTCTGAAAGTCATGATGAACAGACAAGCTGGCCTACGCTTTGGTAATCCAGATCTTTATTCTGTCACACCCAGATCCATAGCTCAAGTGGTAGACTGAGTGAAATATACCTCGTTTCAACACTGAGGTCTTGGTATCGATTCCCTAGTGGGGGTGGCTAACAGTGAAGTGTGAACTGAAAGTGGGGTGTACTAACAAGCTAACAAAAAAAAAAAAAAAACCCATCTGATTTCACCCATTGGGTTTGGAATTGGCAGTCCCACGTGTGTTTGGATCATGAGTTTGTTTGATTTTCCAATTAAAACAATGATGTAAAGTTACAAACATTTATACTTGGTATACATATTAATCAATCTAGACCATCTAACTAGTTGATGCAGGTACATCTCCACGCCGGGGTGCAGTGGTCCATGAGGTAGAGTATGTGAAATGCAAAATAGACAAGAGATGGATCTTATTGTGAGACTTGTAAGATGTGAGATAGCCCATGGGGAGATCTTAGCCAATTTACCTGAGAAGAGGGCCTGGATAAAAGAATACTTCGGCACTCTCCTAACAGTATGAAGTTTTTGGTGCATCGGCCGATGCTACCTCCATCACTAGTAGCCCTAAACAATACATACATGCATAACACCAAAATCAAATTGATTTGGTAGTCTTAGGCATGTTTGGTTTTCCAAACATTAATGCAAAGTAAATGAGGCATCATTTTCATTTTGAAGTGGTTATTTAAATAAAAATTATGGCTCATAAATTCATAATAAATAGGTAAAGAAAATTATAATCATTATATTTTTATATTATAAAGTTATCATTTTTATTCTAAAATTTAAGTAAAATAACAATGGTAGCCAACTCATCATTACAATCAAATGTATGTGATATCACATAATTATAATTACCGGAGTAAGTAATCATTACCCTTTTCCAGCCATTACAATTGTAATTGTAAAACAAAACACCTCCTAAATTCAAATTGCATTTTCACTTTATTTGAATCATGAACATCTTTCACTATAACTATCCAATCTACGTCCACTAATCAAATGGTTAGGATCATTTGTTAAGTGTGGTTTTTAGGTTACAGTTGGAACCAATGTAAGGATGGTTTAGATTGAAATAAACATTCATGCCATAGCTTCAATGAATGCGTGAGCTACCTGTCTCACTTCTTAGGTAAGGAGGGGCATTTTGCAAAAGATAATGCAGGATAGATTATACAGTGGGCTCCACCACCCAGCCGCGCATTGCACCACAATACCACCCCCTTTAGTATCTCAACCAAATCATGGCCCTTATAGATGGAGGATAGTCTGAAAGTCATGCTGAACAGACGAGTGGGCGTAAGCTTTGGTAATCCAGATCTCCGTCACACCCAGATCCATAGCTCAAGTGGTAGACTAAGTGAAAGATAACCTCGTTTCAACACTGAGGTCTTGGTATCAATTCCCTCCCTAGTGGGGATGTGCTAACAAGCTAACAAAAAAAGAATTAAAAAAAAAAAAAACCATCTGATTTCACACATTGGGTTTGGAACGCCTGGCAGTTTGTCATCAAATTTCAATTGGATTTAGAGCCCTGTCCATTTTTACGGCCATAAATCAGATGGATAAGATAGTCCAATTTCTTCGATTTTCAGAATATGTTCCATTCCAGATGGGCCCCATGATTTTGATGGTACACGTATTGCCTGCATGCTTTCAAATTGAATTGGCAGTCCCACGTGTGTTTGGTTCATGAGTTTGTTTGATTTTCCAATTACAACAATAATGCAAAGTTACAAACTCATCATTGTAGTCAAATGTATATTATGCTACCATACAAGTATAATTGGAGTAAGTAATCATTATCTTTTTAAATTCAGATAGCATTTTCACTTTACCTTAATCATGAACATCTTACACTATAACTATCCAATCTGTCCATTAATCAAATGGTTAGGATCATCTCTTAAGTATGAACTTTAGGTTACAGTAGGATCCAAAGGAAGAACGGCTTGGATAGAAATAAACATTCATGCCATAGGTTCAATGAACGCATGAGCTATGTGTCCCACCCACTTCTTAGGGAAGGAGAGACATGTTCCAAAAGAATGGTATTTTTCAAAAGACAGCGCAGGACAGATGATACAGGTGGGCTCCAGTAACCGGCGGCGCGTTGCACTAGAATGCTACCCCTTGAGGATCTCAACTAAAGCTTATGCATTTTATTCCCTCAATTTTCTCGGGCCATTAGGAAATTAGAGCTAGGCATCGGTCCGGATTGGATTGGATTGGGTCCAACTCGGTCTGATCTGAAATCTCAATGGCTTGACCCAAACTCGATCTGATTCGGGACCGAGTCCAGGTCACCTGACTCGGACCGATCCGAAATGTGCTTTGCCTGATCCAATCCAAGTCCGACTCAATCAGGAAAACCGAGTCGAATCGGATTGGGCACGGTTCGGATCAATTCAATCTATGGTCTACACCCCATCCAAAGTGGGACCCACAATCTAGACAGTTCGGATCATGCTAAAAATATGCCACGTGTACAAAGAATGTTTCGTGAGAGTATGAATCGAGATACCCCGCAAGAGTATCATATATAATGAATTCCTCAAATCAAGATGGAAATGATATGTGCAGCCCCTGCTTTTGATACCCACACCCCTATTCAAACAACTTGCAATCAATAGCATGCAATTGCAAGTTTGCAACTTTACCAATCCAAGGAGGAAAAAAGTGGGTATACTATCAAAAAGAGGGGTATAAGTAGTCTCCCTAACCTTAAACGAGAATTCTTTGCAACTGTAGCAAAATCTCGTGATATTTTAAAACGAAACGATTACCTGGAAATTGGTGAAGTGCTTGACGGAAGTGAGGTATGGGACGAGATAAGGCTCGATCGGGAGAAATTGAGATGAGAAGGACTGCCAGAACAGATGAAGAGACCAAATGGCTCTGAGGTAGCAGCGACCTTAGCCTGCACCAAAAACCCTCCATCCATCGCGGTTGACAGTGATGGCGCAGGTCAAATCTCCGGCTTGAAGATTGGGTGCAGGCAGCGGAGGCTATCAGATTTTCGGCAGAGAGAGGCAAGGATGGCAGCAGGCAGCACAACAGCAGCGTCGGGCAGGCAGCAACAGCATCAGGCAGGCAGTACAGCATCAGCGTCGTCGGGCAGGGGGCAACAGCGGGCAAGGCAGAAGGGTAGGGTTCGTTCGGGCGGGAGAGGGTGAGAAAGAAAGGGGTAAGGGTAAAAACGATCGGGTAGTTTTTAGGGTAAAAAAGTAAAATGTGTATATATATATATATATATATATATATATATATATATATATATATATATATATATATATATATATATACACACACACACTACCATACTCCGGATCGGGTCGGATCGAATCGATCTGGATCCATTCGGATCGGATCAGTCCGAATCCATCCCGACCCGAACTCGATCCGAAATTCATTCAGATCTGAATTACCCAACTCGATCCTGCCCGATCCAGGTCGTCGGTTCAATTCGGATCGAGTCGGATCTGTTTTTCCTAGCTCTAATTAGCATGGAAAGTCGTTTTTCTTTAACTACTTTATCAATGAATTGATCTAGAATCATTCAGCTGTGTATATATAGATAGAGAGATGCCATACCATTTTGTATAGGTACAAAGCCCAATGATTCTAACATAGAGTGTGTATTGACATGGGTGTGTGTGTGTGTGTGTGTATGGGAAATGGTACTATGAGGTCGACCTCATGGGAACTCCCCGTGAGGTCGAGTTGTGTGGGCCCCACTGTGATGTGGGTTGAACATCTACCCCATCAGTTAGATGCATCATTCCATGGTGGGCCACAGCCTTAAAAATCAAGTTAATACATAGATTGGGTGGGCCACACCACATGCAACAGTCGAGAGGGCTTACCCTCCCTTTAAAACATTCATAATCACTTCTTGGCCCACCGAGATGTGCTTCACAAATCCAGACCATCCATTATGTGTGTCCCACTTGGATGAGGGGCTAGACCAAGTTTCAGCTACATCCAAAACTCAAGTGGACCCCACCAAGTGATTTTATATGTTTTAGGCACGTCTTCACATTGGTTTAGATGGTATGGCCCACCTGAGTTCCTTATATGGTAGATTTTTGGGATTATAACCTAAAAGGGACCCATCAAATGAACAGTGTTGATGTTCAACCCACGTCACGACGGGGCCCACACAGCTAACCTCATGGGAAGTTCTCATGAGGTCTACCTCATAGTACCATTTCCGGATACATGTGTGTGTGTGTGTGCGCGCGCGCGCACATGTGTGTACATACACACACTGTGTATGTGTGTGCGTGTGTGTATACACATATATACATATATACATATATACACATATATACATATGTATGTGTATGGGAAATGGTACTATGAGGTCGACCTCATAGGAACTTCCCATGAGGTCGAGCTGTGTGGGCCCCACCGTGACATGGGTCAAACATCAACACCGTTCATTTGATGGGTCCCCTTTAGGTTATAGGATATCCCAAAAATCTGCCATATAAGGAACTCAGGTGGGCCATACCATCTAAACCCATGTGAAGACGTGCCTAAAACATATAAAATCACTTGGTGGGGTCCACTTGAGTTTTGGATGCAGCTGAAACTTGGTCTGGCCCCTCATCCAAGTGGGACACATATAATGGATGGTCTGGATTTGTGAAGCACATCTCGGTGGGCCCAAGAAGTAATTATGAATGTTTTAATGGGAGGGTAAGCCCTCTTAACTGTTGCATGTGGTGTGGCCCACCCAATCTATGGATTGACTTGATTTTTAAGGTCGTGGCGCACCATGGAATGGTGCATCCGACTGACCGGGTAGATGTTCGATACACATCATGGTGGGACCCACACAGCTCGACCTCATAGTACATTTCCCCACACACACACACACACACATATATATATATATATCACACAGACACACACACACACACACATCATGCATGAGGTTGCCCTCATGGAGCTTCTCATGAGGTCAAGATCTATTGGCCCCACCATGATGTGTGATAGGTGTCCATCCCATCAATCAATTGCATCCTTTGATGGTGAGCCATGGACTTAAAAATCAGGCTAATCCATCACTTAGGTGAGTCACACCACAAACATCAGTTGAAAGTTGATGTCCACTCATTTAAACTTTCTTGATTGTATATAGAGCCTAGTGAGATGTGGTTTAGACATCCAAACTATTTATTGTGTGTTTCCCACTTGGATGAGGGATCAAACTAAATTTTAGGTCATTATTGTAACGTCTCAGAAAAATCCATACAAGGACTAGAGTACCACCTCAGGCAGAACCACATAAGGACTGTATCCTGTCATAATTTAGGCAGAAATTAGTTAAGTACTAAACTAAATAATCGGTGGATTAAGCATGGGCCATCATTTCCACAAATGAGAAAGCCTAAAACCATTAATATCACTGACTCAACGTCACTTAAAGGCCTAGGAGAAATCCTAAGAGCTTGTCGCTCTCGGGAATACATTGAAACCCCGTATCAGACCTAGACCGCACGTCGAAAGTCCGATGACCATGAAACTATAGGTTTATGTCCATCCTACTGGGCTTAACGACCATCGCGAGAATCAAGCCCAGATAGTGTCCAGAAATGCACAATTTGAGCCATGAGTGAAGTGTGTGAGAAACGCGAATATCTTTAGAAAATGTAATGGAACTTAAGTGAATTGGGTCCTTTGCTCATACGCGAAATTGAGGATTTCGGATCATCAGTTTCTGACCAAACTTCACCCATGGAATAAAGAAATTTTTTTGCACATATTCGTATAACTGTGGCCCCGATCAAGCTAGTATGACCATTGATTTGACACGGGTCATCCACGGTCGATCAGCTTATCCGATCACACCAAAATCACATCCTGGCATAAATCCATTGTCAAGGAACTTACCCTATGACGTAAGTGAGTAGCGGGCCTCCCTGTGAGCCCTGTTTGTCAAAAACAGCTGCCCAAAGGGTATAACCCATGAATATAGTGGCCCTGGGGCCATTTGCATCACTTCTATAAATAGCCCTTATACCACCCCACCTCTCTCATATACGAATTTCTCCAAACCCTAAGGGAGAGAGGAGAGAAAAGAAGAGAGAAGAGGAAAGAGAGAAGAAGGCTTTTGAGGGATTATTGCAGTAATTCTCTCCCATGACTCCACACACCGAATCACCTCCCCGTTACGCTACACAATCTGTTTCGGCTACGATTTAGGTAAGAAAACCTAACCCTAGTATTATTGTAGAGATCCAGATTGATTAATCGTCAAACTAGCTTACCTATTTCGTTATTTAGGTGCCCGACATTCTGTTTTCAGGAACGTAGAATTCGAACCGAGTCCGAATCGAGTATTCCGATGAAAGGTGTGGACTATAAACGTTTAGGTTATGGTTATCAATGCTTTCAATGTTAGCTAATGATTTATATCTGACTTGATTGCTGCCATATTGTCTTAGATATGCTGTTTTCGATATAATGTACATGTATGAACTATGTTGAATAAAAGATGCATCCCATGTGTTTGTTAAAATGTTTGAATGAACATATAAACATGATTTGTGCTCGCCATGACTATTAATCTCGGATTCATCATTGTCAGATGCATGCTGACCTCTCTGTATAAGGATTTGCTAAAATATACGTTGTAACTAACCTAGTCTATATATTTGATGAAGTGTAGTCTAAGTGTTTGATGAATTGTCTGAATGATACATTGTTGATGATTTGTATTTATTAAGAGTATTAAGATAGGATTCTTAATTACCTTATTCATATGTATAGTTTCTTTCATGTAATCATATTTGTCGCTACGCAATTTATGGATAAAATGCAAGTGTTTGGTAACATGTTTAATGTGTTTGATGGAATGCTCAAATGAGGAATTCACTTGAATTGCTTGTTAAATGCTGAAGTGATTATCGCATGTTTTTATGTGCTATATCTGAGTAAGATTGGGACTACAACGTAGCCCAGGCAATCGGTAACAGTCCTTGTTCGGGTGGCCAAATTAGTCTCGCCACATTATGTAAGCTCAACGAATCCGGGTTGCATGACGATTGGCAATAGTGGTTAAGCCACGAGGAGTGCTTATGCGCTTCATGTCGATTAAGTCAGCGTGTGCCCGCACCAATCGAACTTGCCTAATGAACCAATTGGCCTATTGTGTGTTTACCATGTATGGACACTACTGCTTGAATCTAAGGTACCCATCACCAGTGTAAAGGCCCATTTTTAACCATGGTACCACCATCCACTAAGACTCATGACCAGGCATGGTGGTATGGGACACCGTGTTCGAGTTGTAGGCCTACGCTGGGGTGACGAGCCTCCCCGTAGTGACCAATGAGCAACTAAGACTCATGAGCCGGGCATGGTGGTATGGGACATCGTGTTCGTGCTGTCGACCTACGCTGAGGTGACGAGCCTCCCCGTAGTGACCGCGAGTATAAACTTTTGAATTTTCCTATCAACTGTTTTTCATTGAAAATGATGACCCTACAATTTGCCTATCGTATGTGCTTGACTAGGAGTGACGAACCTTGATGAATCCTTCAGTTCAGGTCAATGAAATAAAGGGAGGTACCCTAGCTTCCCAAATCTGTTGTATGAATAAGCCTAATTAACTACTTGGCTAACATGACCATACATCGCACTGCATTAGTTAGGACATGCTTTAAAGGCATTGAAGTCGCACTGGAGGCAGTGATGTCATATGCGAAATTGGTTGTCGAAGTCGCCTTTTGAGGGAGCTTTGATGCGAGGGCATACATCATTACTTGCACTCCATTCCTGCATTAACAATAGTAGTTAGGAAGTGATTGCTAAGTTGCTTTATCATTACTACTTGATTGGCTTAATAACATGTTAACCTTTGCCTTATAGTACCACTGAGTTGATCACTCACTCCCACCCTTGGATGGTGTTTTAAAACATCAACCAGACTCTGGTTTAGATGCAGGTGTTGATGAAGTCTATGCGACAGATCAGGCTTCATGGATGAGGAGGAGTTCTCCTACTTTCAGCTCTCAGGCGGGTCTATGTAGACCTCGTGCTGATACGCAGGGAACACTGGGATATTTGGCTTAGTTGGACACCTTACATTTCCACATTTTAATATTTTGAAACAATACATGTATATATTCAGCCCGGTTATATACTCATACTCTGGAGGTTGTGAAACACTTACACACTTAAATATATATGCTTCAGTCTTCCGCTTGCTCAGTTTAATTATATCCGGAGTATGATATGTTGTTTTAATATAATCTCACTCATGTCTAAGTCATTAATATGGATGAAATTTGAACATCATTATCCATATTGCATAAGTGATGTGCTGGATCTCGAGAGTATAGCTTTGCTCGACCCTCGAAATTCAGGGCGTTACAATTATAAAACTCAAGTGGGCCCCACCAAGTGCATTTAGAAGTTTTAATCATGATTTCCTATGGTTTCAGATGGTATGGCCCACCTAAGTTCTCGATGTAGCTGATTTTTGGCACATCTCATAATCTAAAGGGGAACTACTAAATACACATCTAATACACATCACTGGTGGGGCCCACAGAGCTTGACCTCATGGGAAGCTCTCATGAGTCGACTCATAGTACCATTTTCCTACACACACGCCCACACATATATAAACCAACTTTTGAAAAAAAAAAAAAAAGTTAAGCTCATTTTCTGTTAAAGAGTTGTAGTACTCGTCTGTAATACCTGCAAATAAATTTTTCTTAGAAAAATGGAGTAACGCCCCTTCTCTTGTAACAAAGGACTTCTTGGCAATCAAGATTTGGATTTACCAGGTGCAAGGGGGAGAAGAGAACCATAAATTTTGGTCTTCGATATTATAATCCCCATTTCAGTCATCATTCTTATTCATCAAAAAAATATATTTTTTTATTAAATG
This sequence comes from Magnolia sinica, assembly GCF_029962835.1. Classification (NCBI taxonomy): domain Eukaryota; kingdom Viridiplantae; phylum Streptophyta; class Magnoliopsida; order Magnoliales; family Magnoliaceae; genus Magnolia; species Magnolia sinica. The sequence goes on from NC_080581.1 coordinate 71,907,467, forward strand.
GGGTTTGATGTTAGGGTTTTTTTTTTCATAAAGGTGGGAGGGCACCACCTGTAACATTATTGAAATGGATATAAGAGGATGTACAAAAGGATCATTAAGGTGGGCTCCATAAAAAAACCAATGGGCCTCACCCATCGTATAAACCCAAAACAGCAACCAAAAAATAAAGAAAAACAAACAAACCATCCAAACCAACTATGAACAACCTCCAACCATGGCAACCACCCATTATCCTGACTCACCAATAATATCTGGAGCCAAGCTGCAAGAAGCTTAGCTGATTCTACTACTAAAGCACGCTTGTCGTGGGCGCTACAAAACAACATCCAGTCTAGTCTTACAAAATGATTCCTTTTTTTTAAGCCTCGATAAACTATAGTATAAGGCGGGAAGAGGGCAAGGAAACATGTAACGCCCCGAATTTTTAGGATCCGAGTACACGACCCGTTTTCCAAAAACCCAAATGTTAACCTTAAAGGATGGTCAAATTCGAGTTTATTTTTTTCTTTCAATTATTAGAGTAAGCAAATGAGCGTAAAATGGACAAATCATAGATAATGAAAATTTTCATTTACATTTAGGATGTACAAGAAGTTGCCCATAATGACTTATACAAACCAATGCCCCTATTCTTACAATTACATGTGAAATAAAGTAAATTACAACAATCTTGGGATGTGAAATCCTATAGCAACCCTTAGCAATTACAATCATGCATCCTTGTCAATTATAGCCTGCTCCTCATCAATATAAACATGAATGTCACCTGGGCTACCTGTGCTACCTGTACGGTTATATATTTGATGGATGAGTGGCCAACTTAGTGTGAATTCTCCTCAAGATTACACACCGCCGCATTAGATAAGAAATAGTATAAAACATCCAGACAACCAAAATAGAGTAAATACAGTCTTATTATATGCATGGATGCGTGAATGCAATCATTGTCCCGGGTAAGACATCCAGACGGACATTGGGCTCGTCACCCATGAAATCATTATCCCGAGTAAGACATCCAGATGGACATTAGGCTCATCACCCATGAAATCATCAACCCGGGTAAAACATCCAGACGGTTTGTGCCCCGGGTAAAACATCCAGACATGCAAATACGTACGATAACAATAGATGGTGGTTTGTGCCCCGGGTAAGACATCCAGACAGGCGACCATGTATGTCACATACAATAGCAATAGATGTTGGTTTATACTATGTATGCATGATTAGGCAACCCGTTATTAGTCCAATTACAACCAGCAGGTTTAATAAGCTCAAAGGTCACTACGGGGAGCTCAAAGCCCAGCATAGGCCGACAACTTGGGCATAGTGTCCCATGACCACCATCCCTGACCCATAAGGCTTCCATCTTGGGATGTTTAATAGAAACTCGTCGACTAGTGGTCAATCATATTATAGTATATGAGGCTTACTATCGCATGGTTGCACAGTATAAAACATCAAACCCATATAAGGAAAATACTAAAACAAAGCCACATAGGGCGATATCAAAGTAGGCCACATAGGGTGAGTATCAGAACCATGTGATAAAAGATCATCCTTAAAAACCATTGGACACAACAACCCTGGATGGTAGGCCCACATCAATGATCTATCTAGACCACCACTCAATAACAACCAAGTCGAAGGTCCATTGCAATCACCGTCGATCGAGTTACATCCCAAGTATAGGTGTACATTTATAAGTGGGGGTTTCCCACTAATGTACCAGTTTAAATTCCATAAGCAATTCACAAATAATACACAAGCATGAACAAATATACATGATGAACATTAAGCATGTAATATAGCAATTCGATTTCCACCAGCTGACACCTGTGATTATAAAAGGGAGAAATCAAATATAAATCAAAATACAAATTATAACTTAAGCTAATGGGAAAATAGAAAGCTCAAGGGGAAGAATCATCACCTTATACTTTGAATCGCCTACCAATATTGCTAGAGGATGCGTGTTTCCTTGGAATCAAACCCTATCATGAATTATAAAGTTATATAGTTAGGTCCAAGCTTACCCACTATTTAGGGTTAAGGTTTTAACCTAGGGTTTGAGTTATCTATCTTAAGGTTTTAATGTAAAATTAGGGTTTTCGTCCTAGATTTTAGTTTATATGCTTAGATTCTAAGATTTGAATGTTAATTGAAGTATAATCACAACATCACCATTATCCTTAATGATGTGATTAAGATTAGCTATGCAATGTTAATAATCTTTGCAATGTAGTAAGTAGTATGATCTACTATCAATGATTGTACATAAGATTGATAAATAAGGTATTATTATTTAGTAATGGTGATCTTTATTTGTACTAACAACTATTAGCATGGACAACCTACTAACGGTTAGGATCATAGCTTATGTTTTCGATTACTTAGGTCTAGGCTAGATTTAGGGTTTGAACTCAAATTTTTGCATGGTCATTAATGATATTGTTAATGGGAATCATTAATAAATAAAATTTATAAAATGAATTAGTTATTAATTTTAGGAATATTACAATAGCTAAATTTATCTACTGACACCGACGATGAATAAAGATACTTATAATTTTCAAAACAATTGTTAACATTAACAATGTACTTAATATTAGTTAACGTGGCCCCGATAATCATTGTGATGAATGGAAATAGTGTGCTCTAATGTCAATAATAATGTCTTAAGAATGACAAATAAAATATTAATATTTTAATGATAATAACAATTTATATGTGTGTGTGTGTGTGTATCAATTAATATAAGTATGGACAATTACTAATGGTTAATCAGATCTAACTTAAAAATCCTAAAATGATGTTAACAATGGTAATTAAAGTAATTTAAATCTGGAGAGAAAACATGGACTCACACTTGTCAACTAGGTGAGTTGACTCGGTTTGAAACCAAGTTGACTCCACCACCTCTCTCCTTCTTTCTTCTTTCCCTCTCATCCTCTCATGCTTCCTTTTCTTCTTCCCTTTTCCTTTGCTGGAAATTCAGCACGGCTTTGAACCAAACCCGACTCAAATCGATTCTCGACCGAGTCAAGCTGGTGCACCACACGACAACGGCAATCTCTCTCTCCATTCCTTTCTCTCTTCTCTATTCTCCCCTCTCCTTTATTTCTTTCTTTCCTTCCTTCTCTTCTCCCTCTCACTTTCTTCTCCACCCACACTAGCAGGCTTGCTGGGCCAAGACAGGCCCAACTTGAACCGAGTTTCAACTCGCCTGCAACAGGAATGTTGCAGCCGAAATCCCCTGCTCTCTCCCTCTCACTTTTTCTCCCAGTTTTCTCTTCCTAATTTCTCTTTTCTTCCTTTCCTTCTTTCCGTTTCTACATCTCTGTCAGCGAGAACATCGACCCATACCGAACTCAGTCGGGTCAGTAAATGCGGCATGACAGTCGCTGGTGCGGTGCAACAGCCACATTCTCCCATCTCCTCTTCTTTCTTCTTCTTTCTTTCTTCTTTCTGTATTTCAGAGGCCTGACAGAGCCCACGGCTCGACCTGATTTCGCCCCGAGTTGAGACGACTCGGTGCAGCTCCTTGCCGAGAAAGATGATCTATCGTTAATGGCAGATCAGGATTCGATGGATATCTCTCCAAAACGGCATTTCTGGAGGATCATTTCCTGTCCTAGGAATCTGGGAGAAAGAGAAAAATGAAGTCCTATGGACGTTTGGGTAGTGGGTTCGCATGGAGGAGAAAAACGGCCGGTTTTGGGTCTCTTTCTTTGCAAAGCCCTAATAACATGATATAAACGGCTGGGATTGCTTGGGATTGAACGGTTAAGATGTAGGGAGGGCGAGCTCAAGCGGATCGCCAAGCTGGCGTGAGGACAAGTTCCATTTTCGGAAACATTGTGCTTCCCGGTCCTGTTTGCGACGGCGTTTGTGTGCACGTACCATCACATCTTCCTGTGATTACCCACTAGGTTTTGGTCAGGCCTTTGTTGCACATCAGATGGACGGATCGGATTATCCCACAGAATCATCAAGGTGGGCCACGGATCAAACGTACGGACGCTTGTCCGCCTGCTGTTGAAACCAAAGGGAGAGAGATTTCCCCTTTTAGAGAAATGGCGGGTAAGCGCTGGTCAAACCAGCGTGCTCCATCCCGTACATGCATGGGCCGCTGCGGTGTGCACGCACCCGGCGTGGGGTCCACCGTGAGCTTTTTGAGAAATCCACACCGTCCATTTGATTTCTAGGATCTTATTATGACCATAGGTCAAGGATGGGTCCCTTCTACAACTCAGACGGGCCGTTCTCCTGTGTTTTTAGCTCTCAGACGTGGAGTTTCATTGACCTGATGGCCAGATCGCGCTCTCTTTGAACATCAACGGTCAGAAAGGTCCTAGGGGCTATTTGTAAGGCTTTCATCATATATTATTAGTCAATACTTAATGTTAATATAGATTTCCTTACTTTTGTATATTACTAGTAATTACAGTGATTAAAATCTCATACATATATAAAAATATAATTTTAATATTAATATACTACTATTTACATGTTGTTGATCATGCATTCATTAATATATAATTCATAATATACAATATCATATTGTACATATAAACGAATTTAAGATTGTACAATCTCGTACTTAATTAAAATTATATTTGTATTTGATAATATTGTTAAATAATATACAATTCTATTAAAGTATCTAATGATTTTTGTACACATACTTATAAAATATATTCAATGCTACATTATTATTTATAATTTGATTTTATGTTGTGAAATTATTATTCATTATGTTCATTTAATATAATAAAATTTCGATAATATCTTATATACACTAAATGCATACATATCCTTCTATTACGATGCATTTTCATACATTATTATTATTATTATATTTTTTTTAATAAATAAATTATCAAAATACATCCATAATCTTTTGATCCATGTTTATGTAAAATTTATAACATAATAAATAGATAAGATAATATACTTAGTATATATTATTTGACTACTGAGAGGTTTGATATGTGGATAGGGATCACCTTAGATGGTCAGATTTAAACTAAGATGCACGTGAATGTTCACTAAGCTAGGTTTGCATCCTAGTAAGTCAGTTTATATAGTAACACTCGAGTACAGGAAAGTACAGGGTGTTACAAAACAAGACTCTACGGCTTGGATCGTTATCCCCAGCGAAAGTTTCCTAAGCCTGTCTTGTCCATCATAAACATACCTATTGCCTCCCTTGGAAGGGATGAGGGGAGCTTGAACAACCTATCCAGCGCTCCACTACTGCCTAAGCGGGCTAAGAAATCCACTACCGAGTTAGATTCTCTAAAAATATGATTGAACTGGTAGTTAATACCTCCAATTTCCTGACGGATCGCTTTCATATCATACCAAAGCTTCTAATTAGGCACTGATTGCAGATTTGTAATGCTATTGACAATGATTTTGGAGTCTGATTTGATGATGATCCTTTGAAGGCCTTGGGATTTACATAGGTTGATGCCCTCCAAAATCGCTTACACTTCTGCTTTCGTGTTTGTAACTCGATCAAAGTAGTGGTGGAATGTGAAAATGAGGTTGCCTTGATGATCCCTATAAATTCCCCCTCCTCCCTCTCGCAGGTTTTGTCGAGACGATCGAACTACATTGAGCTTCACCCATCCCTCTACCGACGGAGTCCATCTGAAGCAGTGAGGTTTCCCTTGACTTCCTTATGTGAATGTGTTATCCAGCACCCGGAGGCCCACCTGTTCAAGGAAAGGGCAGAAACCCTCCTCTGGCATTTGGTGAGATAGCTCCCTAAGCCATCTTTTGATTTTAGCAACAACTTCTGATATAATGATGGGTTTATTATCAAATCTATTTGCATTTTTAGCCAACCAAATTTCCCACAAAATGATGCTTGGGGCTAGGCCTCGCAGTCTAAGAAATCTCGAGCTATCGCTGGCTCTGCTGGTCCAACTACATAGCCTTTGCTCTGGAGAGTAAATATGACCTTCGTGAACATAAAAAATGTTGCTAAAGAAAGATCATACCTTTTTAGCCAGTTTACCTTTGCAAAAAAGGTCATCGATGGATTCCTCATCAATCCCTGAGGATGAACTGTTGATCTGAAAAGGAGGCGCAACTGGGATGGGTTGTGTTTCTTCATTGACCCCTTCAAAGGTGATGACCACTTTATGTGTTAGAGCGGGGATGGCATGAACTACATCATTGTTATGCTACTCCGTGTCTGCTAAAGAGGAGGATAGTTGGATTCCCCGAGAGGGTTGCCTATATTGCAATTCACAGCATACACATTTTAAGACTATGTGAACACCAAGGCATTGCACCCCCTTTTGCCATTGGGATCGCTTTTTTCAACGCCTTCAATGCCAGCATAGATATTTTTGGTGGGATAAGCTTATGCCACACCCATTTTGCCTAATCCTAGTTGTGGCTTCTACTACATAAGACATTCTATGCCGACTTAACAGTAAATTTTCCTGATGGAGATGTTATCCAGTTCAACTCATCTTCGCCATCTAAGATACTTATCTTGCTTGTTGCTATCTTGGCAAGAAGATAGGAAAGCACATAATCTGCTAACGGGGCCAAATTCCATCCATTAGGAGTGAGTAGGTCTTTTACCTTCATGGACATCATTTCAATAGGAACTCTGACACCATTCGCTTCTACAAGTAGCCCATTTCCTAGACAAATTTGCCTCCATAGGTTTACCTCCCTCCTTTGTCGATCATCCACCTAGAGTTGCAGATAGAGAAGGGAAGGTACCTAGCAATAGACTTCCATACCTTGGATCCCAAACGCATGGGCAAGGTGGGATTTTAAACGAAGTGGGAGAAGTGTTTAGTTTGGATAAACTTTGCCCACAAAGACTACCTTTTGAGATCGGAGAAGCACATTTTCATGCAAAAGCTTTCCATGACCTCTCGAAGCCACCTAACACCCAAATTACCTTCTTCTTTTTTGTAGCATATCCTGCCCTAGCTAACCCAATGACGTTTCTTTTTATTATCTCTCTCCCCACATAAAGTCCGTAAACATAGTTTCTATTTTTTTACATATGGAGGCTCGAATTTTGGTTGCTGCCAGAGTGTGAATGAGTTAACTTGAAAGCACGTGTTTCATTAGCACAATCCTCCCGGCCTAAGTCAGCGTTCTCAGCATTAGTAAATGGCAAAATAGCAGGCTTCTTACAATAAATCTCTTCTTGTAAGAGGGTTTTTTTCTAGGTGAGCTTTGACGTCTTTTAACAACAGGTGATGTTGATCTAATCATGAAGAGAGAAGGGTCTGTTCTACTGAGGTGACTGCATGTTCCACCTGTTTAACATTTTGGAAGACATTCCTAAAAGCCTTCTTGTTCTAATCTTGGAGGGCAAATTTCAACTTTTTAAGTTTCACCCCAATCGCCATTATTGGAGAAGCATTTACCTTCTCTCTCCAGCTTTTCTTCAGCACTTATAGCAATCCGTCATGAGTAGCCCACATCCTTTGGAATTTGAATTGACGTGGAGGCTTATCCTGATCTTTTTAGATATATATAAGGAGGGGGGGTGATCCAAGCGAAGGCGGATTAGATGCGAGACTTTGAAACAAGGGAACTCTCTCAGCCATTCCAAATTTATCATGGCCCTATCAAGGTAGGCCCATATGCAACTTGTGCCTTGTCTATTGTTACACCAAGTGAACCTAGATCATGTGAATCCAACGTCCATTAGACATGTATCGTGCATACATTCACAAAATTCTACCATGGATCTAAAGTTCGGGGATCCACCTCTAATCCTTTCTGAAGGTTCGGTGATCGTATTAAAATCACCGCATATTAGCCATGGGCTACAACATGAGGTTCCTATTCTTTTCATTTCAGCCCACAATTCTCTTCTTTCTACATAGTCACATTTAGCATAGACCACGGACAGTAGCACCTCTTGTTGATTCCGTTCATACTCATTTTCATGGTTAGATATTGCCTAGATGCGTGGACACTTTATATGTTGATATAGCTATGATAGAAAACCCAAATTTTACCTTTTAAGGTATCTTTCTCTACCCATTTATCGAAGCCCATATTTCTAGTAATGTTTGCCATCCTTCTACCGTTGATCATAGGTTCTTGAATTTCCAATAGATTGACCTTTTCTTTTCTTACCAGGTTCTTTGAGTACCTCATCGTGGGCTCATTCCCTACCCCTCGAGCATTCGAAGATAGGAAATTAACCATAAAAAATAAAACCTTCTTCCAAGACCCATTTCTCCTATCTAGCATTCTTTACACCACTCTTCTTTCCCAATTTAATCCCTTTATCTTTCATTTTGAAACTCTTTTCTCCAATTTCCATTGCCCCTTCCTCATCGATTAGAGTATGAAAAGATTCATTGTCATCCAAAAAACATTCCTATCTAAGATCCACCCAAAGAATCAGATCGTCCACCCATTCTAAGCCTCTAGATATTTGAAGGTGGGGTGGCGCCATATCATCACTATTAAGCTGCTCTTCCTCCCTTTGTCCTTGGTTTGGCTATAAACCTTATTTGGCGTTCATCCACAAGTCTTGCATTCTGGATTCTACTGACCAAGCTCTACGTAGATCCTTAGCAGCTCGATTTTGTTGGGTTGTTATGATATGGTTCTTGGTTTCTTCGAGTGGGGCCTCTTTGTGGCCCTACTTTTTCCTTTCTTATTATGCCTCCCTTATAGAAATTCACCAAACAATTGTTGATCTTGTTGTCTTCGGTTTTCCTTCAGAGCATGTTCAATTGTCTTCTCAGCATCATGATTTTCCAACCAACTTTCAGTTAAATCCCCAACACCTAAATCCTAGTTTTGTGGATCTCCATTGGTTCCCCTGACCAAGTCTTCTGCAGCTGGTACTCTCTATTGTGATGACCAGAATGTCTAGGCTGAGAGATCTGTTCAACATAGGAAGAGAGTTGGTGTCGGAGCATTGCAAGGGTTGAGGATTGATTTGTTGCATCTCTCTCCAAAGCATGAGGCGATTGTCCTAGTGCTTCTCCTAATGCTTCCTTTGTTGGGGCATATATATATAAGCATTGGGTGTGCATTTGTCTTCATTGTGTCTGCTTGTCGACTTTCCATGAGTTGTTACCTATTCTTGTAGCTCCTCTCTTCCAAATGATCTCTCCACCCATTGTTTTATGCCTTCTTATTGGGGTGTAGGAGGCTAAGGTGGACAAGGTGCTTTCCCTGCTTGTATCACTGATGTTGGCTCTAGGTAAGCATGAATTGAGAAAAGGAGACCATCTGCCTCCAAATCTAGGAACTTGTATAATTGTACTCTAAGTTTGGGGATGATTTTAGCTCTGGCAAAAAGAAGGAATGATTTGTTTAAAGAGCAATTGTCCAACTCTATGACCTTACCCATATAGCTAGCAATTTTAAAATTAATGAATCTATTCCATGCATGGATTGGGATACCCACTATGCGGATCCAAATACCTCTATTGGTGGAGACGACCGAAGGGGTCCATTTCTCTATTGTCCGGAGTTGCATGAGCCCCTAGTGCTCCTAGCCCGAATGAAAAGTGATCATCTCCTCCCTAGACCGGAAGACAATTAGGAAAATGGTATTTGAGAGTCGAGATATATCTATGCAAGAAGCCCCAAATTGAGATTCATGGAGGCCGTCCATTAGAGGGAGAATGGAGATGAGAGGGTTTTTGATAGTTCCGATAAGAGCATATGCCAGTTCCCTTCGGCCACTCTCTATCACCCATTTTGGAATTGTTATGGTGTCTTTGGGTGTCTCTCGATCCATTTCACCATGTAGGACTGTAGCATAATTCATACACTATGAGTTCGCATGTTTCTCATCTACTCTTAGCATTGAGAGGGTGTTGGCTTCCTGATGAGGAGGTCCATCTAGAGCGGTGAGAACCCACTGAAGGTTGATGATTCCTGATTTAGCTACCTTTTACTGATTTCTCCCCTTGGCTATCTGGACCACAATAGCCCTACCCCTAATTCTACTTCCAGATACGTTAGTTATGGATGCTTCCGCTTGGTCCGTAGATTTGTATCTCACAAAAGTGAACCCCAAGTTCTTCCTTGTATGATGGGATCTAGGAATGAAGATGTTGGTGATGTCTCCATTTTTTTTAAAGAGTTTGCATATATAAGATTAGAATTGGAAGGTTCCCCACATAGAGGCTGGAAGGCTCTCTGTATCTCCAATTCTGCTTTCGACGTACAGTCTGCCACTTGCCTTCTTCACCCTCAGCCACCATTTGCTAAGGGATTGACTTCACATGACTACCATCATTTTGTACAAAGCTTTGAAGACATTTAAAACCATCAACTCGGCCCATTGAAATCATTGTATGTAGATTAGATGGCCCAACTTTGTAATTTGGTAAAGTGGTGAACAAGTCTATTTGGGAAATTCAATGACTTTCAAGGATTCCTCGAGTGTAAGAATCTAATCCAATTGGAAAGATATAAACCCAAATATGGCATGCCGAGAGACTTTCATTAATTAGGAACAAGACAAATTTCAAGTTGTGGTCTACCATAAACCCTTAATTACATCTCTAGAAAAACTCTTAATTAAAAAGTAAAACTAGCCATAGGAGTTAGTCCACTATAGAATAAAAGATAGAATAATAAATCATTATCTATGGTCTTTCAGTGTCAGAGTGTTCAGATCATCAATTAAGCGAGGGGACTTGTGACACCTTTAGTGTACACAAGCTTGAATCACTTTAGCAATGCTATGGGCCTCACTTGCCAAATATGAACTAAAGAGATGCCTATTATTGCCTATTATTTGGTGATATGATCCACTTTGTTTGTATAAATGTTGTAATAGGTTTACACTTGGGCTCAGGTGTAAGTGCTATGTTTTCTAACTGCTATGATTGTCAAATTTTGTAGTGTCAAAACCTCTTGGAATCTGTGTCTTGTGTAGCTCATCTACATATACAAGATCATGCATTTCATGTACAAGAACAAAGGTTTTTCCCTCAAGAACTTCAAATACAAGATCAAGAGATATACAAGTTCAAGTACAACACCAAGTGTTAGTTCAAGCTTTCAAGCTTCAATAGTTCAAGGTTTCAAAGCTTCATCCATGTTAAGACAAAGTTCTTTACTTTGAACTTCAAGTCAAGATGAAATACAAGTCAAGTACTTCAAGCTCAAGCTTCAAAGTACATCAAGTTTAAGCTTCAACGTACTTCAAGATGTCAAGCTTCGAGTACTTCAAGATCAACTATCAACCGAAGCAAAAGATGTTTCAATGTTCAAACATCGCTTATAAGTTATGAATGACCCTAGATTGACCATAGGTTAGGTCATATTGATTGCATACTTTGATTGGGTCACTTTATAGGTGTATAGATTGTTTCTCAACTAGTCTTTGCCTATGTTCGACTAGTCCTAGTACTGGCTCGACCAGTCCAAGAAATTCCTCGACCAGTCCAAGGTTTGTTACTAATTTTTGAAATTTTTTTGTTAAGCCTCGACCAATCCTGGAGACTGCTTGACCAGTCGAGTGAACAATGCTCGACTAGTCGAGCTCGACTCAAAGTCCAGAAGGCTTGACTCAAAGTCCAGCAACTAAATTGGGTCCCACATGACCAATCGTGGACAGGACTCGACCGATCGTGGAGGCCACTCGACAGGTCGAGCAGGCCCTTCGACCAATCATGGAATGACTTTATCTTATCGCACTTGAATTTTCAAAAGTTTGTTGGTCCTTTGACCAGTCGGGCTGACCTCTGGGCCAGTCAAGTGAGCAGTTTCTGCACTTATAAATAAAGCACGAATTTCAGAGTTTTGTATCCAATTCAAGCAAAATCAAGATACCACTCTGAGAGATAAGTTTGTGACATTCTTAAGCTATTTAGTGCTCATTTAATATTTTCTTTAATTAGCTTTTTGTATTTGATTTTATATTCTACATTCCAATCTTATTTGAAGAAGGGATTGAAGTTTTTCCATTTCTTGAAATCAAAATCAAATCTAGCTAGCCCAAAGTGATTTAATCTAAAATCCATTTAGAACTTAAAACCTTTTCATAAGTGAGTGTGGACATTGAACTTCTACGTTGAACTTCTACTCCAAATTGGTTCTTCCGGGCTGCATCAAAGGAGAATATCCAGATAAGTATTTTACTATTTTATAAATTTATTCTTTTGGTTTCTTTGAGATTGTGCCAAAAAAATCTCTTTCTTTTGGTTTGTCTGAGGTGATCTAGAAAACTCAGAGTGTGGGGTTTTTTGAATTGTGTAAGCCCACTTGAAAGACACAATTGTGAAGGTTTTAGGTAAACCTTGAAAAACCTATTTCATAGTGAACGCTAATATCCACTGTGTGAGGATATTAGAAGTGGAGTACTTGTGTAGCTATTTTTCTAAACAGTTGGTGTACACACAAGTGAACCACTATAATTTCTGGCCTTGTGGTGATTGATTGATTGTGGCATTGTGTGGATGTTGTAATTTTCCTTTATGCATTTGTGAAGAATGTTGTAATCCTTTTTATGCAAGTGTGGGAATGTTGTAATAGCTTAGTTACTTCCTTTACTATTCTTTTCTTTATTCCTCTGTATCAGTTTGAGATTTTGATACACAGACCGTTCTAGGAATCAGGTTGTCCTACCATAAGCCATTGGTTTTTGGTATAAGGTTGTCCTTAGAATAACATCTGTATCAATCTCTCAATACTTGTACATATGAGGTTGTTATTTATTTCTGCATTGTAGGATTGTTTAAGTGCTATCTTTATTTATATTTGTTAAATTTCACATTTAATTTTTAATTTGGTATAGTCCTATTCACCCCCCCTCTAGGACTCTTAGCTCGGCCTTTTCAAGTGGTATCAAAGCCTAATAACTCGCTTTAATTATTTTCTTTGGATTTATTTCCTGAGCTAATCGATCTGAGCTTTTTAAGATGTTAAATTTTGATAACCTTTCAGTCACTAGGCCTCCACCATTTGATGGCTCCAATTATGCCTATTGGAAAGCTAGAATGAGGATTTTCTTAAAATCCATAGATGAGAGCATGTGGCAAGGCACAGTGACTAATTAGACCCCTCCTACCACTGAAGTAACTGGTACCGACGGATTTAAAACTATGAAAGTCGCACCTTATTTCTCTTGGACCACTTTTCAGAAAAGTGAGAGTAGTGCCAATGCAAAGGCTCTAAATGCAATAACTTACGCACTATCACCGGATGAATTCAAAAGAATTATATCCTGTGATACTGCAAAGTAAGCCTGGGATATTTTATAAATGACACACGAGGGAACAACAATTGTCAAGAAATCTAAAGTCTAAATCCTCACAACTAAATTTGAGGAAATACGTATGGAGGAAAATGAAACTTTCATATAGTTCTATACAAGATTGAATGACATTGTCAACTCTATGTGGGGTCTCGGTGATAGAATCCCAGAAAGTAAAGTCTGTACAAGGATATTATGCTCACTGCCTGAATGGTTCAATTCAAACGTGACTGCGATCCAAGAACTTTGTGATACAGATAATATGAGGGTAGAAGAATTAGTTGGCTCATTACAGACCTATGAGTTAAACTTTAAAACTCTTAAAAGTAAATCCGTCGCCCTTAAATCTTCTAAACTCATTTCTCAAGAAAATAACAATTCTGATTTAGAAAATTCTGAAGATGATATGACCCTTTTTGCTAACAAGTTTTATAAGATTTTCAAAAGTAAAAAGAGGGTTGATTTGTAAAAACCTAATGAAAAGAAAAGATTTAAATCTAAAATTTAAAAATCTTTAAAAGACAGCCAATGTTACAACTGCCATGAATATAGTCATCTAGCGAACAAGTGTCCTAAAAAGGACAAACCGAAAAAGAAAGGTATGTTGGCTACATGGGATGAATCTTCCTGCTCTAAAGCTTCTTCTGAGTCAGAAGATTCTGAAACCGAGTCGGGTAATGATGTTAAAGCCCTAATGACTCTAGCCAATTTCACTTTTTCAGATAATGATAATTCAACTAGTGAAGAAAATCTGAATAGTGATCATGAAAATGAAGAAAATCTTCAAGATGCTTATAATGCCCTATACAAGAAAAGTTGCAAAATTGCAGTAAAACTAAAACTTCAAAAAGAAAAGTTTTCAAAACTTAAAGAAAATTTTGATAATCTAGTCTTAGAAAAATCACACATTTCAAATTGTTATGAAAAAACTAAATGCGATTTAAATTTCAAAACCTCCCTTGTTGAAAATTTAAAATCTGAAAATGAAAAGCTAAAACTAAAAGTCTCTTCACTTTTGAGTTTAAAAGACACATGGAGGTATGCCCAAGGTGATCCTAAGTTAGAAAAACTCTTATTCAGATCCGGAAAATGTGGCGATCAATCTGGATTGGGCTATAACAAAAGTATTCCTCCCAAACATAAGAATACTCCACTCACATTTGTGAAAGGAGAGTCTTCTAACTCAAAAGGAAAAAGTCTAAATCAAAATTATTCTAAAAATGCTAAAACTTTTCAAAACCTAAGACTGAAAAGCAACCATATCAACCTTAAAAATCATAATCATAATCCTTTAGCTGAGAAAATTGTTGACCTACTTAAGGAGCTCTTAAAATCTAACTCAGTAGGTCAGTCTTATATCAACTACAAACATAAGAAGACCAACTATACTCCTAAACCCAAAACTGTAATGACATGAGTCCTTAAGGTTACTTGCTTAGTTGCTCACACCGCTTTCAAAGCTTCGAGTCATTCAAAGTGGTACCTAGACAGTGGTTGCTCCAGACATATGACAGGCGACAAGGGTCTATTCACCAATCTTAAAAACATGACTGATGGTCTAATCACATTCGGTGATGGTAGCAACTACAGGATTGTTGGCTAAGGTACAGCTTAACTCTTTAACCTCCTTCTATTTAAGAATGTTTTATATATAGAAGGGTTAAAACACAACTTATTAAGCATCTCTCAAATATGCGATAATGTAACACCCTGAAAATCGGGGGTCGAGCACAAACTCGACTCCCGAGTTCCAACGCATCACTTATGCAACATAGATAATGATGATTAAATGTTGTCCATATTAGTGCATTAAACATGAATGGGATTATACCAAAACAGCATATCATACTCCAAAGACAATTGAATTTTGCAAGCGGAAGACTGTATTAGATGTATAAGATATATGAACTGTAGTAAATCTCCGAAGTATGATCAGGTTACTAGGTTAAACATGTACATGTATACTCCCAAAATGAACAAAAAGAATATACATGTGTGCTCTAAAATACAATCATAACGAGTGCAATGATATCTAGTCAGCATCCCTGTAAGCCCCGTCGATCAGAACACGGTCTACATAGACACTCCTAATAGCTGCATATAGGAGAAATCTTCCTCATCATCCTCAAAGTCTGGCTCCACCTCGCAGGATACGCCATCATCTGAACCTACAACAGGGTCTGGTTGGTGTGTACAACACCGTCCCGTAACGTGGGAGTGAGTGATCAACTCAGTGGAACAATAAAGTAAAGGTTAACATGTTATCAATTCAGTCAAGCAGTAATGATAAAACAATACAATCGAACATCCCTAAGTACTCTGATTAATGCAGGAATGGTATGTATAAATGATGCATGCCCTCGCCTGCACTCCCTCAGCGATCTTCATCTAACGGTCGCGCATGTTAGTCACTTCCTCGTGCTCTCTACACATCGCCAAACGGCACATGCAATACAGTGCATGAGTATGAGTACCAAGTTCTTATTAGTCCTTTTCATACAGTAGGATTGGGAAGCTAAGGTACTTCCCTTATATCAATTCCCAAACGATGATCCATTCTAGGGTCGTCAGTCCTAGTAAATCTCATACGATGTTACGGTTCTAGGTCGCTACAAATGGCTCATCATCTTATCAGTGTAGGCCTAGTTTGTATTCTGGTTGCTATGGAAAGACTTGTCACCTCAATGCAGTCTCAGAGTACACTCGAGGTCACTACCACCCACACCCTACCAACTGGCAGTCTATTTTCGAAGGCTCGTCACCAACCTGACTGGGGACCACAGCCAGCCTGTGCAAGGGTAGGACAACAGCTCGAATATAGTGTCTCATACCACCGTATTCGGCTCACGAGGTTGGATTACTCACTGGTCACTACGTGGAGGCTCGTCACCCCAGCGTAGGCCGACAGCTCGACCACGGTGTCCCATACCACCATGCCCAACTCATGAGTCTTAGCGGATCGAGGTACCAAGGTTAAAGGGGTCTTTCACTGGTGAGTTTGGTACCTTAGGTTCAAGAAGTAGCGTCCATACATGGTGAACATACATTAGGTCAATCAGGTTACTTGACGAACTCGACTGGTACGAGCGCACATCAAATTGATCGACATGAAGTGCACGAGCACTCCGCGTGGCCTAACCACTGTCGACAGCCGAAGTACGGCTCGGGCTCATCGAACACGTCCTGTGGGCGAAAATAACCTCAACCACCAAATCAGAACCTGTTACCGATTGCCTGGACTATTTCATAGTCCTAACCACACTCAATACCAACAAGAGTTCATGTGAGATAATCAAGCAGTAAGTAATTCAAATCCTACAACCACTTAAGTATTTTATGAAATACAATATAAACATGAATTCACACATATGTATTTCATAAGTAATTAGATAATATAATATAAGGTATATAGAGGGATTTATACACATAGTTAAGGTAGTTGAGAACCTTATCTCAACACCCATATATAATACAATTCACCAATTACTTACTCATACAGACAATTTATCAAACACTTATACTACACTTATCGACATACATGACATATGTTGATTTTTAACATATACTTGGACAAATCCTTCCGACAAGGAGTTGTCACATACACCATCATCATGCACTTACATCCTATAGCCACGGTAGGCACAAATCATAATTTCATATTCATTCAGTCATTTCAACAAACACATAAACTACACCCTTTAACATACATGACGTACATCGGTCAGAACATGTATTTGGGCGGATGCTTTCACTAAGGAGTTGTTGCAAATGCAACTATCCCCTATTCATGACAGATAATCATGGCAAACACGAATCCCAATTCTACACGCATTCAATCATTTCAACAAATACCTAGAATACATTATAGTCAATATAGTTCATATATATCTGAAACGTGAAACAAACGACGCATTTGGCAAGTGAAATAGCACCCACGTCAGTAATAAATCATTAACCGACATTGAAAGGCTTGAAAACCATAACCTATACGTTTATAGTTTGCACCTTTCGCCAGTAGACTCATAACAAACTCAGTTTTAAAGTTAAGTCTTTGTCTACGGCACCACAATAACCTATAATAGGGAATAAGTTAGCTAATTCATCTAATACGTTAGTCGAAAACCCTAAGACAAGTTAGGGTTAGATTTTTTTACCCAAGTATGGAGTCGGAATTGCCTGTATAGCGATACAGAAATGGTGGTTGAGTGCGTGGAATAACGGGATCGAATCCCAGGAAGAATCTCCAACTCTCACTCTCACTTTCTCTCTTTTTCCTTCTCTTCTCTCTTCTCTCTCTCCTAGGGTTTCTCAAATTCGTATGGAATATGGGAGAGAGTGTTTAAGGTCCTTATATAGGCCCAGGTTTAATGGGAATGGCCCCAGGGCCAAGGTATACTTAGGTTATATCCAAAGGGCATCTGTTTCAGCCCAACGGAGCACTTCTGGTGGCCCCTTTTTCACGTGCGGTCGGACTTAAGTTCCCTAACATTGGATCTAGGTCAAGCTAAGTTTTCGTTCTGATCGAATTTATAGATCAGCCGTGGCGGACCAGTTTCAGTTCAACGGTCACGGGCACTCGATCAGGGCCACAAGTGCATTGCCATGTATGGGACACTTCCCCTGATCCAAGGGTGCATTTGGGTCAGATTCTGACGGTCTGAATCCTTATATTTGGTGCACAAATGACACGACTCAGATTACTTAAATTCGAATTTTATTTCTAAATATTTTCACATTTCTCACACACTTCGCTCCAGGCTCAAGTTATGCATTTTTAGACATAATTAAGACTTGATTTTTGAGGGAGTTGTCAAGTCCAGTAATGCGATCACAACTGTATAGTTTCGTGGTCATCGGACACTCGACGTGCGGTCCAGGTACGATACGAAGTTTCAAGGTGCACCCGAGAGCAACTGGGTTTAGAGATTGATCCTAAGTTTTAAGGTATTGTAGCGGTATCGATTCTACTTGTTTTGGGTCTTGAAGTTTATATTTAAAGTGATTAGGGCCCATTACACAGAGAATCTAGTTTAGCGCTAAATTAATTCTCGTTTAGTTTCTAAAGGATTTGGTCCTATTTGATTTCTGCCTGAGATAGTACTTGGGCCTTTGTAGTTTGTATAGAAAGTGATCCAAGTTATTAATACTTAACTAAATTATGCCCTAATTACAACAGAATAAGGTCCTAGGGTAGTTCTACGTCCAAGGACATCCATTGCCAAGTTGGAAAAAAATCCGAGATGTTACAATCTACCCCCCTTAAATACCAATTTCATCCCCGAAATTGCCTAAGAGGAATAAATAAGGATTTGATTATTTCATTTGCCTAAGTTTTATTTATTTCAAGTTTATATGCGTGGTAGGGTGTACATTGTCCATGCTAGTCTGGTATATTTTAGTCTCTACCCCTCTTAAAAACTTATTTCTTTCTCTTACTTATATCATGATGGTTTGCTACAATGGATTTCTTTCCCTATTTGGAGTCTTGACGATGATTCCCATCTATTTAAAGTAAGATATTTATTTTCAATGGTTAACCAATACGGAGAGATAGTTGTAATGGGCTTGATCCCGATACATCGATCATCTACCTGACCAGGGTAGAAGGCTCATGTATCCCTTCTTAGTCCTAGTGGATCCTGGTCTTCTGCTCGGTCAAAGCAGTGAGTCCATTGGTAGTCGCCCAGGATTGAGAATTGGGTCAAGCTGCGAATATTTCGCAGTTTTATATTTCAGTAACTCTGTAGTCCGATCACTCTAAAAGCTTAGAAAATGCCCATCACTAAAAGGTTCAAATTTCCTATTTCTAAGGTTGCCCTTTAGGTCTTGGTCTAAGAGAGTCCTTGTTTTAATCTATGTCCGAAGAAGGGGTAAATCAATATCGTAATAGATCATCCTAAGGAGGTTTCTAA
The DNA here is from genome assembly GCF_029962835.1 of Magnolia sinica. Taxonomy (NCBI): domain Eukaryota; kingdom Viridiplantae; phylum Streptophyta; class Magnoliopsida; order Magnoliales; family Magnoliaceae; genus Magnolia; species Magnolia sinica. The sequence goes on from NC_080581.1 coordinate 71,926,607, forward strand.
TAGTATAGAATTGCTAAGGTTTCTATTAACATTTGCGGATGCACTAACTTTGTTTATTGTGACTTAACTCGTAACTATTGTTAAGCCTATTCTTTAATATGAAGGTTTATCTCCTATTTAATGATTATTTAGTGACCTATCCTTTCGTCTAACCTAAATCAATTTCCTTCGATCCTGGGCTAGTGGGGCAAGGGCCAACCACGCTTCTGCTGCGCTACTTTGATTAAATGGAACATTAACTAATCTAACTAGATTGGGCTCATAATGTTCTACCCCCTTAAAAATTATTTTCACCCTCAAGGCTCAAGGATCTATGTCCTGATCTGTATGTCGGAACAAGGTGTAATTTAGGACCTATCCTTGACATGAAATGGGATACGATCTCCCAATACGTTGGTTTTCCTTCCATCGATGATGTATGCTATAGTATTAGTACCTATGGTTATAGAAAGAAGCTAAAATGATGGGTGTTGTGATTGATTCCAGGGGCGGGTGTGAATTTGTGACAAGATGTCTAATTCTACCCAAGAAGGAATTTTTACTACGGTCCTGACTTACCCTCTTTAATCATGTCCAGTTGAATACCGTAAGATAATCTATACATTGGTAGTACATAAGGAAGTTGGACAAAACAGGTTAATGGGCAGATATCCTTCTAAGTTCATATGTAGGCCAAAATGGTCTGTGATTCGGGATCTAATTCCTAACTGTCTATTGCTCATTTAAGAAATTTCTTGGGCCTAAAAGGAAAAATCTTTATTGGCTATATATTCTCAACACCTCTCAAAGACGAAGTATGAAACTTGTGGTTGTAAGTGGTTGGGCCAACACGGAAGGAAAGTTGTGTAGTGGGTCTGAATCGGATACATGGACCTTCTGCCTAGCAATGACAGAGAGTTTGTCGTATCAGTTCTTAATCCTAGTTGATTCCGACTTTTTTCTTGATCAGAGCATTGAGTTCATGGGCAACTACTAAGATTGAAAATTTGATTTAAACCGCGAATACTTCGCTCATATATAGTTCCTCTACTCCATGTTCCGAAGTGTATCAAGTCCTTGAGAAGGCAATTCTAGGGGGTGTGTTGATTTGACCTAACGTTTAATCCGATGAGTTGTTCTCAGAGTGTGACTAGTTTTGAATCAAAGCAAGCTTCTTAAGAGTTATTAAAGTAGCCTATAAGTGTTAAGGGAATTCAACGAAGGAACGAGGTCTCACTCTAACTTAATCATGACACTAACTAAGTCTATATTTCCATTACCTTAGCATAATCAGTCTTTTACATTCCTTAGTATAACCAGTATCCTAGTCTTAACTTGGGAGTAGCTGTACTTCAATAGTTGTAATCCAAAGTCTATACTCATACGCTAGATGAGTTCGTACCATTTCTAATACAAGAAGATGTTTTATCGCTTAGGGTCAAAAGTCATCTGGTTGAAATTGAGTTGCCCTAACTTGAATTTAACCGGGCTTAAGTACTACACATATGTCCATACTATCTAAGGAGTTCCTAGGGTTCAGGTTATTACATCAGTAGATTTCCTATACTGTTGGATTTTTTTTCGAAATCTAGGAGTACCAACACTCAATGTTGTCCTAGCGTAATTCTATGTCCTTTTTTTGGTACTTTTAATTTTCATATTATTTTAATTATTTTTCTAGTATTTCTTTATCAAGTTTACTTCGTCTCTATCAAGTTTCATTAGATTTCGTCTTGTAGAAAAATTCTAAAAATTCGAGAAGCAGCAGTTGTCCAAACTAATGATTTTCAGATAATTGTCCCAACGACCTATATTTAACTATCTTAAATATTTTATTATATTTTTTACTTATTTTTATATGAAACTGAACTTATCAAAATTCAATTTGGCTTTTGAATCACCTAAATTGGAGTTATAACGAGGGAAATATGATTTTTCAAAGTTAGATAAAAGTCATAGAAATTTGTGAAAAACGGACTGCCTGGCCCGCTGCGGCCCGACCGGGCCCGCCAAACCGACGAGGTCCTCGTCGGTCTCTGGACCTTCCGGCGAGGGGTCCCCGGTGGGGCGAGGTCCTCCCCCCCTGGGGGTGCTGGATACATGCGGGACCTGAGGATTTGTGTCATTTAGCCCCCGTGTCTGTATAAGGCATTTTCGGGTCCAATTTGCAAACCGGGATGAGTTTATTTGATGTGCAATATATGATTTTGAGGTGAGAGACGCTAATCTATCCAACTAACCTATTTATTTTGTTAGATTCCAAAAGGTTAGGGGTCAAAAACCCATTTTATCTATTTATTTACTATTTATGGTAAGTTTTAGTTTCGGTATTATTCTTCATCATTTATACCCTAAGATTGGTATGTATTATGAATATTCTTAGAAAAATTTGAAGGATAGGATGGTGAAAGGTGAGATTTCGAAGGAGAAGGGTTAAAAAAAAAGGACTATACGCTTTGGGATTGAGTTCTGAAAAGTTAATAAGGTGTTATGATTGATCCATTGCCTAAGGACATCTATTTTCAGGTTTAGAATTTATCAACTAATGATTCAAACTCGTCAACTGACGGGTTAGAGGCGACTTAGGTCAATTCACGTGATCGAAGATACGTTACGGACTAAATTACAGTATTCAGTCTCGTCTGTCGTTGAAACTTGGGATTCTAATGTGATTTATAAATTTCATCGCCCCCTTCCTAAATCAGAGTGCATTAGAGTGCATCATGTTACCATAACTCAGGTCCAGTTTAATCCAAATCATGCTCTGATACCATCTTGTAACGCCTTAAAAATTGGGGGTCGAGCACAAACTCGACTCCCGAGTTCCAACGTATCACTTATGCAACATAGATAATGATGATTAAATGTTGTCCATATTGGTGCAATAAACATGAATGGAATTATACCAAAACAGCATATCATACTCCAGAGATAAGTAAATTTTGTAAGCGGAAGATTGTATTAGATGTATAAGATATATGAACTGTAGTAAGTCTCCGAAATATGATCAGGTTACTAGGTTAAACATGTACATGTATACTCTCAAAATGTATAAAAGAATATACATGTGTGCTCCAAAATACAATCATAACGAGTGTAATGATATCTAGTCAGCATCCCTGTAAGCCCCGTCGATCAGAACACGGTCTACATAGACACGCCTGATAGTTGCATATAAGAGAAACCCTCCTCATCATCCTCAAGTCCGGCTCTGCCTCACAGGATACGCCATCATCTAAACCTACAACAGGGTCTGGTTGGTGTGTATAACACCTTCCCATAACGTGGGAGTGAGTGATAAACTCAGTGGAACAATAAAGCAAAGGTTAACATATTATCAATTCAGTCAAGCAATAATGATAAAATAATACAATCGAACATTCCTAAGTGCTCTGATTAATGCAGGAATGGTATGTATAAATGATGCATGCCCTCGCCTGCACTTCCTCAGCGATCTTTATCTAACAGTCGCGCATGTTAGTCACTTCCTCGTGCTCTCTATACATCGTCAAATGGCACATGTAATGCGGTGCATGAGTATGATTACCAAGTTCTTATTAGTCCTTTTCATACAGCAGAATTGGAAAGCTAAGATACTTCCCTTATATCAATTCCGAAACGATGACCCATTCTAGGGTCGTCAGTCCTAGTAAATCTCATACGATGTTACGGTTCTAGGTCGCTACAAATGGCTCATCACCTTATCAGTGTAGGCCTAGTTTGTACTCTGGTTGCTACGGAAAGACTTGTCGCCTCAACGCAGTCTCAGAGTACACTCGAGGTCACTACCACTCACACCTTACCAACTGGCAGTCTATTTTCGAAGGCTCGTCACCAACCCGACTGGGGACCATAGCTAGGCTGTGCAAGGGTAGGCCGACAGCTCGAATACAGTGTCCCATACCACCGTATTCAGCTCACGAGTTTGGATTGCTCACTGGTCACTACGGGGAGGCTCGTCACCCCAGCGTAGGCCGACAGCTCGACCACGGTGTCCCATACCACCATGCCCGGCTCATGAGTCTTAGCGGATCGAGGTACCAAGGTTAAAGGGGTCTTTCACTGGTGAGTTCGGTACCTTAGGTTCAAGAAGTAGCGTCCATACATGGTGAATATACATTGGGTCCATCGGGTTACTTGACGAGTTCGATTAGTACGAGCGCACATTGAATTGATCGACATGAAGTGCATGAGCACTCCGCGTGGCCTAACCACTGTCGACAACCGAAGTACGGCTCGGGCTCATCGAACATGTCCTGTGGGTGAAAACAACCACAGCCACCAAATCAGAACCTGTTACCGATTGCCTGGACTATTTCATAGTCCTAACCACACTCAATACCAACAAGAGTTCATGTGAGATAATCAAGCAGTAAGTAATTCAAATCCTACAACCATTTAAGTATTTTATGAAATACAATATAAACATGAATTCACACATATATTTCATAAGTAATCAGACAATATAATATAAGGTACATAGAGGGATTTATACACATAGTTAAGGTAGTTGAGAATCTTATCTCAATGCCCATATACAATACAATTCACCAATTACTTACTCATACAGACAATTTATCAAACACTTATACTACACCTATCGACATACATGACATATGTTGATTTTTAACATATACTTGAACAAATCCTTTCGACAAGGAGTTGTCACATACACCATCATCATGCACTTACATCCCATAGCCACGGTAGGCACAAATCATGATTTCATATTCATTCAATCATTTCAACAAACACTTAAACTACACCCTTCAACATACATGACGTACATCGGTCATAACATGTATTTGGGCGGATCCTTTCACCAAGGAGTTGTTGTAAATGCAACTATCCCCTATTCATGATAGATAATCATGGCAAACACGAATTCCAATTCTACACGCATTCAATCATTTCAACAAATACCTAAAATACACTATAGTCAATATAGTTCATATATATCTGAAACGCGAAACAAACGACGCATTTGGCATGTGAAATAGCACCCACGTCAGTAATAAATCATTAACCAACATTGAAAGGCTTGAAAACCATAACCTATACGTTTATAGTCCGCACCTTTCGCCGGTAGACTCGTAACGAACTCAGTTTTAAAGTTAAGTCTTTGTCTACGGCACCACAATAACCTATAACAGAGAATAGGTTAGCTAATTCATCTAATACACTAGTCAGAAACCCTAAGACAAGTTAGGGTTAGGTTTTCTTACCCAAGTATGGAGTCAGAATCACCTGTATAGAGATACAGAAATGGTGGTTGAGTGCGTGAAATAACGGGATCGAATCCCAGGAAGAATCTCCAACTCTCACTCTCACTTTCTCTCTTTTCCCTTCTCTTCTCTCTTCTCTCTCTCCTAGGGTTTCTAAAATTCGTATGGAATATGGGAGAGAGTGTTTAAGGTCCTTATATAGGCCCAGGTTTGATGGGAATGGCCCCAGGGCCAAGGTATACTTAGGTTATATCCAAAGGGCTTCTGTTTCAGCCCAACGGAGTACTTCTGGTGGCCCCTTTTCCATGTGTGGTCGGACTTAAGCTCCCTAACATTAGATCTAGGTCAAGCTAAGTTTTCGTTCCAATCAGATTTACAGATCAGCCGTGGCGGACCAGTTTCAGTTCAACGATCACGGGCACTCGATCAGGGCCACAAGTGCATTGTCATGTATGGGACACTTCCCCTGATCTGAGGATGTATTTGGGTCAGATTCTGACGGTTTAAATCCTTATATCTGGCGCGCAAGCTACACGACTCAGATTACTTAAATTCAGATTTTATTTCTAAATATTTTCACGTTTCTCACACACTTCGCTCCAGGCTCAAGTTGTGCATTTCTAGACACAATTAAGACTTGATTTCCGAGGGGGTTGTCAAGTCTAGTAATGCGGTCACAACTGTATAGTTTCGCGGTCATCGAACACTCGACGTGCGGTCCAGGTCCGATACAAAGTTTTAAGGTACTCCCGAGAGCAACTGGGTTTAGAGATTGATCCTAAGTTTTAGGGTATTGTAGCGGTATCAATTTTACTCATTTTAGGTCTTGCAGTTTGTATTTAAAGTAATTAGGGCCCATTGCACAGAGAATCTAGTTTAGCGCTAAATTAATTCTCGTTTAGTTTCTAAAGGATTTGGTCCTATTTAATTTCTGCCTGAGATAGTACTTGAGCCTTTGTAGTTTGTATAGAAAGTGATCTAATCTATTAATACTTAACTAAATTATGCCTTAATTACAACAGAATAAGGTCCTAGGGTAGTTCTACATCCAAGGACATCCATTGCCAAGTTGGAAAAAAATTCGGGATGTTACAGATAATAATCATAGTGTGAAATTTACTAACCAAAGATGCGAAATTCTAAATAAAAATGGTTCTGTAATATTATCTGGTCGCAGAACTTTTGAAAACTGCTATATTGTTTATGATTCAAGCTCATCTAATCTATCGTGCTACATGGTCCATGCCGATGAGACTGAATTATGGCATAAGCGCCTCGGACATGTACACTACCGCAACATGTATAGATTGAGCAAAAAAGACTTAGTAAGAGGCTTACCTAAAATACAGAGTATAAATAAAATATGTGGCGAATGCCAGATTAGCAAACAAATCAGGAGTACTCACAAAAAGGTGAACTCCAATGCCACATCTAAACTACTCAAACTGCTCCACATGGATCTCATTGGACCAACTAGAATGGAGAGTCGACGTGACAAGAAGTACATACTGGTAATTATTGATGACTTTACCAGGTTCACTTGGGTAGTTTTCTTAAGAGACAAATTAAAAACTTTCGATGAAATAAAAAGAGTACTGAAATATATCCAAATGGAAAAAGAATCACAAGTCTCTAAGATCCGTAGTGATCATGGTTCAGAATTTGAAAATAGCGATTTTAAGAAATTTTACAATGATCAGGGAATATCATATGAATTCTCTGCGCCCAAAACACCACAACAAAATGGTATAGTAGAAAGAAAAAATAGAATGCTTCAAGAAATGGCAAATGTAATGTTAAATAGTATGAAGCTCCCTAAAAATCTTTGGGCCGAAGCCATAAATACTGCTTGTTATATAATTAACCGCGTTTATACTAGAAAATTAAATGGTAAAACGGCTTATGAAATGTGGTTTGATAAGAAGCCTACTGTCAAATACTTTCGAGTTTTTGGCAGCAAGTACTACATTTTACATGACCGAGAAAATCTGGGTTTTAACACCAGTGATAAAGGGATATTTTTAGGATATGCTCTGAATAGTCAAGCGTATCGGGTTCTTAATAAGAGGACCGGTGTAATTCAAGTGTCCATTAATGTAGTTATTGACGATCACTTGAATACACCTGTCTCAAGTTCAGAAAATGATGAAGTTCTTTTAATTAATAAACCTAACTCTTCATCAAGTCAAAATAACATTGAAGTGAGGACAGTTAAAGACCATCCAACTAATCAAATCCTTGGAAACCCTCTCACTGGTGTGTGTACTCATAAACAACTTGAAGATATGTATAACTACGTGTGCTTTACATCTCAGATAGAACCGGCTAACGTAAAAGAAGCTCTTACTGACGAAAACTGGATTATTGGGATGCAAAAAGAGCTCAATCAATATGTCAGAAATGATGTTTGGTACTTAATTCCAAGACCGAAAGATAAACACATTATCAGAACAAAGTGAATTTTTAAAAATAAGTCTAATTAACTTGGTAATATTATTAGAAACAAGGCTAGGCTGGTTGTACAAGGGTACACTCAAATTGAAGGCATCGATTATAATGAGACCTTTGCCCCAGTAGCTCGTCTTGAATCAATCAGACTATTTATATCTATTACGTGCTTTAGAAAGTTCAAAACATACCAAATGGATGTAAAGAGTGCATTCTTGAATGGTGATTTACATGAAGAGGTATATGTTAAACAAACTTCGGGTTTTGAAGACCCTAAACATGTTAATCATGTCTATCACCTAAAAAAGGCACTTTACGGCTTGAAACAAGCTCCCATGATATGGAACGAAAAGTTGACTAAATTTCTACTAAGTCATAACTTTATAATGGGAAGTGTTGATAAGACATTGTTTGTAAAAAAACATAATGATCACATTCTAATAGTGCAAATTTATGTTGATGATAATATTTATAGATCTAACTGTGTTAACATGACTATTGAGTTTACAGATCTTATGAAGTCGAAATTTGAAATGAGCATGGTTGGAGAATTGAATTATTTTCTAGGGTTGCAAGTTAAACAGCAACTTGATGGTTTCTTTTTTTCTCAAACCAAATAAGCTCTGAACTTAGTTAAAAAGTTCAGATTTGAGAGTGGAAAAATTTTTGATACTCCAATGAGTACTACTTTAAAACTCTCAAAGGACTCTATAAGTAAGAGTGTGGATCCTAAGTTGTATTGCAGTATGATAGGTAGTTTGCTTTATTTAACTGCGAGTACACCGATATTGCATTTAGTGTTGGAATTTGTGTTAGATATCAATCTGACCCTACAGAGTCACATTTAATTACTGTTAAGTGGATCATGCGATATGTTGCTAGTTCAGCAAATCTTCGTCTCTGGTACCCACATGATACTAGTGTGCAATTAGCTGGTTACATGGATGCTGATTGGGCTGGTAACATTGATGATTGAAAATTAACCAGTGGTGATTGTTTCTATGTAGGGAACTGTTTAGTTTCTTGGCTAAGTAAGAAATAAAGTTTCGTATTGCTCTCAACAGTTGAGGCTGAATATATTGTTGCAGGTAATGCATGCACTCAACTTGTATGGATGAAAAGAATGCTAAGCAATTACGGAATTACGCAAGATTCTATGATTTTATATTGTGATAATTCAAGCGCAATTAATATCTCCAAAAATCAAATCCAGCATTCACGAACCAAGCATATTGACATTAGATATCATTACATTCGTAAATTAGTGGAAGACAAGACAATTTCTTTGGTTTATATTCCGACCGAGAATCAACTAGCTGACATATTCACAAAACCACTCGACAAAAGCAGGTTTACAAAATTGAAATTTGATCTTGGTATGTGCAATATGAATTGATAATTCATATCTTTCTATATCATAATGTATAGATTTGTTCTTTTAAAATGTTTAAAATGTAATTTTTTATGAAAAATTGTAAATTTTGTGAGGTACACGACCAGTCGAGTACATACTCGACCAGTCGTGACACGACCGATCGAGAATGTACTCGACCAGTCGTGAATCGCGGGTTTGGCCTTTTATTTGGGAAAAATAATTTTTTCTTCATTTGGGTTATCTTCTCCAACGAGCCCTACCTCGACCAGTAGAACCCATCTTCGATTCCTCCATGGTTAGTGCATTGTTTTCATTTTTCTTATAGATTCAAGTCCTTTGCACTTCTTTTTCATCATTTGTGTGGTTTATTTGTTGATTTATGTTGGTTTTTGGAGTTTTCTACTCAAAAATCTAATTTACTAGAAACCCACTTTACCTCTTTTGCAATATCTTTATTCCTTAATTTATTTACTGCAAATGGAGGGTAGAACCAAAAAGAAAGGATCTTGTGGTCCCTCTTACATCTCGTTTGGCTCCTATCATGGTGCGCCACCTTCGGTTGCCCAAGGATGATCCCAGTTATGTACGGGATATTTGTTTGCACAATATGATAGTAGAACGGACTGTTAACATTGACCATTTGACTCCTTTTGATATCCTTCCTCTACTTCGATCTATAGGATGGGATAACATACTACATTGGGGTGGGTCGGCATATCGCTCCATTGCGCAGGCTATGTATGGTTGCATTACTAATTTTTCTACTGAAAATTTGACATTTACTATTGCGACCAGAGAAGGTTCAATTGATGTGGACCGTCATCTTATCTTTGGATTAATAGATATACCTGTCAATGACGAAGGTATTCCCATTAGCACTATAGTGGCAAAACAATCTGAAACTGAGGAGTGAATGCTCACTAAAGATTTATGCAATATAGATGCGGAATGGAATACTGGAAATGCGCTTGCCTCAAAGTTTTTGTTACCCAGATACAGAATCATTCATAGGATTTTCATTTCAAATGTCTATCCTCAATTTGGTAACAAAACCGAACTTACTACGTTCATGGTTCATATTCTTCATTCCATCATTTCTGGAGTCTCTGTATGTCTTCCTTCCTTAATTTGTCATAGTATCATTCAGTTCCATCCCCATCCAGGTCACAATGACATACCCTTCGTTTATCTTATGACCGTGTTAGCCACCCATAATTTAGTAGCTATGCCTGTTGGAGAGGCTCCCATTTCTCAACTACCTTTCAACAACACTAACATTAACAAGATGAATTTAAAGTTAGCCCCTGGCCAGGTTGATGTGGGTGTTGGTGGAGCTGTAGCTGCAAATGAAGAGGAGGGTGGTTTGCCTCCAGATGATGTGAATATGGATGACCTCTTTGATAAAATCGAATCCGATTCTACTGTTGATCCTAACTATCATCCATCTGACTTTGATGCGCGTTTGCGCTTACTTGAGGAGAAGGTTGAAAGTATGTATGTGTCCCATGAAATGAAATTCAAATATATGCGCAAATATCTTAGGCGCATTAATAAGGACCTTCATCAAATTGATCCTTCCATACCCGCTCCTTCGTTGGGTTCAGATTAGTATTTGAATATATAGTTTGTAATAACTTTTAAGATACTTGAACTTCTTTTGTTTGATATGGTTGAACATGCTTATTTATGAACTTAGTTATCCTGATTATCTTGTTCATTTATTCTCTTATTCCTCATTATTCTTCTTTTACTCCCTTATTTCTCTACTTCCATTATCATTTATTGATTTCTTCCTTTGTCATATTGCGACAAAAAGGGAGAGAATTTTATCATGCTTGTGATATGCTTGTGATATATGGATTGTGGATAGGTAGTCATTATTTTATTATCCATTATTTAATTATTTTTTTAAGGGGGAGTATTGTTGGGGGAGTATTGTTGTATTGATGAGTATTTCTTTTTATAACTGGTGCATGATTCTTTATTGTGCGTGTTATGCTTCTTATTGAAGTGTGTTTTGTCACAAATTTGACAAAGGGGGAGATTGTAAGTGCTATATTTTTTAACTCCTATGATTGTCAAATTTTGTAGTGCCAAAACCTCTTGGAATCTATGTCTTGTGTAGCTCATCTACATATACAAGATCATGTATCTCATGTACAAGAACAAAGGTCTATCCCTCAAGAACTTCAAATGCAAGATCAAGAAATATACAAGTTCAAGTACAACACCAAGTGTTAGTTCAAGCTTTCAAGCTTCAATAGTTCAAGGTTTTAAAGCTTCATCCATGTCAAGACAAAGTTCTTTACTTTGAACTTCAAGCTCAAGCTTTAAACTACATCAAGTTCAAGCTTCAATATACTTCAAGATGTCAAGCTTCAAGTACTCTAAGATTAACTATCAACTAAAGCAAAAGATGTTTCAATGTTCAAACATCGCTTATAAGGTATGAATGACCTTAGATTGACCATAGGTTAGGTTATATTGATTGCATACTTTAATTGGGTCACTTTATAGGTGTATAGACTATTTCTCGACTAGTCTTAGCCTATGTTTGACTAGTCCTAGTACTGGCTCGACCAGTCCAAGAAATTTCTCAACCAGTCCAAGGTTTGTTACTAATTTTTGAAATTTTTTATTATAACCTCGACCAGTCCTGGAGACTGCTCGACCAGTCGAGCAAACTCGACTCAAAGTCAAGCAACTAAATTAGGTCCCACATGACTAGTCGTGGAAAGGACTCGACCAGTCGTGGAGGCCACTCGACCGGTCGAGCAGGCCCTTCAACCAGTCATGGAACGACTCTATCTTATCGCGCCCGAATTTTCAAAAGTTTGTTGGTCCTTCGACCAGTCGAGTGAGCAATTTCTGCACTTATAAATAGAGCACGATTTTTAGAGTTTCGTATCTAATTCAAGCAAAATCAAGACACCATTCTGAGAGATAAGTTTGTGATATTCTTAAACTATTTAGTGCTCATTTAATATTCTCTTTAATTAGCTTTTTGTATTTAATTTTGTATTCTACATTCTAATCTTATTTGAAGAAGGGATTAAAGTTTTCCCATTTCTTAGAATCAAAATCAAATCTAGCTAACCTAAAGTGATTTAATCTAAAATCCATTTAGAACTTAGAACCTTTTTCATAATTGAGTGTGGACATTGAACTTCTACGTTGAACTTCTACTCCGAATTGGTTCTTCCGAGCTGCATCAAAGGAGAATATCCAGATAAGTATTTTACTGTTTTGTAAATTTATTCTTTTGGTTTCTTTGAGATTGTGCCAAAAAAATCTTTCTTTTGGTTTGTCTGAAGTGATCCAGAAAACTCAGAGTGTGGGGTTTTTTCAATTGTGTAAGCCCACTTGAAAGACACAATTGTGAAGGTTTTAGGTGAACCTTGAAAAACCTATTTCATAGTGAACGCTAATATCCACTATGTGAGGATATTAGGAGTGGAGTACTTATGTAACTGTTTTTCTAAACAGTTGGTGTACACACAAGTGAACCACTATAATTTCTAGCCTTGTGGTGATTGATTGATTATGGCATTGTGTGGATGTTGTAATTTTCCTTTCTGCATTTGTAGAGAATGTTGTAAACCTTTTTATGCAAGTGTGGGAATGTTGTAATAGCTTAATTACTTTCTTTGCTATTCTTTTCTTTATTCCTTTGTATTAGTTTGAGATTTTGATACATAGACCGTTCTAAGAATCAGGTTGTCCTACCATAAGCCATTGATTTTTGGTGTAACGTTGTCCTTAGAACAACATCTGTATCAACCTCTCAATACTTGTACATTTGAGGTTGTTATTTATTTCTGCATTGTGGAATTGTTTAAGTATTATTTTTATTTATATTTGTTAAATTTTGCATTTAATTTTTAATTTGGCATAATCCTATTCACACCCCCCCCCCCCCACCCAAGGACTCTTAGCTCGGCCTTTTCATCAGGGGAGTCAAGCCAAGAGAGATTAGTCTCAGAGTTATTGTACCTATTGTCCTTGAACTATGGCTGGAGGAAAATGCTTTACAACTTGATGCATATGTTGTAATAGGTCTATTATTGCACGTAATATCCTATCCCTTGGGAGCCTAGTGTCATGGCACCCCCTGGGAGTCTCCGCGCAGGACTTTGCCAGTGGAGAGAGGGAGCGTTTAGGAACATGAAGTTCACCTCAATAAGAGTTTGCACGTAAAGTCCCTTAGGCTGGAATGCAGTCTAAAATCCTTAATGCATCTCGAAATGAGTTCAAAAGGGGTATTTATAGGCTGGTAGGGTCCTGATTTATTACTTGAGAGACATGTGATGCCTCATGATTGGTAGGTAAAATATAAAAGATCAGTTGATATTAGCCCTAGCACCTACCTTAGCAATTTGGTGCTAGGTGCTCTACGCTTAGCATAGAGGCTTTTTCTGAAGAGTTATTCTTTAGTGTAAAAATCTAAAGTTAGCACAAGGAAATTAGGGATTGTTGGGGGACCGCAGAAGCACATAGAGATGAATTAACCAAAGTATTCCAATCGCACAATCAAGTCCAATCACAAACACTCTGAATTTAACATGGAAAAATCCTTGAGAGAAAAAACCACAACACAAAGCAACAATAATGCACTATTAAAGCAAAAAATTACAAGATATGGAGATCACCCAATTCGAACAAGCCACGAATCACCCCAAGAAATGTCCTTGAAACCCTAGAATGAATTAGAAAGCTCTGAGAAACCCAAATCTTGATTACACCCATATATATAGCATATACAAGAATCACAATCGAAATCGAAAACAAATCCCGCACTTAGATGGCACTTCGATGGTATCGAACACCCTCGATGTCATCGAGTAGAACACCAAAACATTCCAATGACTAAACATGGATTTTTTAGATTTTTTCGATGGCATCAACGACCCATCGATGGCATCTAACTCCTTCGATGGCATTAAGTAAGACACTATAAAGTGTCTAGCACCTAACATGAGATTTTCAAATTTTCTCGATGGCATCGAGCAGTTGTTCGATAGCATCAAACAACTACCGATGGATTTGAATGGTCTAACAATGGCATCGACAAACCCTACTGCTGAAAGATTTGAGACATCAACTACAATCCCCACCATGTCTTCAATCTTCATTCTTCATAACTTCTTGTTATCATCTATAGTTTTGTCTTGCATCATAGTTTCACCATCGTTTCTTGGTCACACTCCATCTTCCATCTATGCCTTCTTCAAGTCCAGAGAAGCTGCACAGAACTTAAACTTCTCTGTGGAAACTACCTTAGTGAGCATGTCCGTCGGATTCACGCTCGTGTAAATTTTCTCTAAAGGCACGTCTCCTTCCTCAAGTACATGTCAAATAAAATGGTGACGCATATTAATATATTTAGTACATGAGTAGTGTTCGAGTTGTTGGTGATATTATCAAAATATCGCTGATAATATCGGTATCGCTAGTCTTGCAATACCGAAACTCCATTATTTCGTTTCTCTTCGAATTATCGGTGAAATATCGCAGATATCGATGAAAAATCGAAGATATTGGCAAAATTCTTGGATTATCACTGATAATATCGAGATTTTCGCACTGTAGCTACCAACCACGATCCCTATCACGGGAAAACTGTGGCCAACAACCCATAAATCCAATAAATAGATAAGAAAATAAGAAAACCCTTCTTTCGAAAAAAATATCGAAATCGAGAAGATCGCCTACTTGTTGATTGGATCAGAAGTCAGAGCTCGGAAGAACGCATCAATCAACGGTGCCGGGTGCCATTCCGTTCAGATTTTCAGGTACAAAATTCCCCTTTCTGCATCAACCCTCATTCAAAAATCTCATTTCTTCGGCAGAGATCTCTCTTCCACAAAATTTTAGGGGTTGTTTTTCTTTTCGTAAAGAAAAACCCATAATAGATATCGGGATTTTTTTTCTTTTCTTTTCTTAAAGAAATACTAGCCTGATGAGGCATGCGCACCTACGCACCTACGCACATGCGCACCTTTGTACATGTGTCATGGGAGTGTAATCCAGACGGTCCATGTGATGCAGAATCACATGAAACCTCATAGGGACAAATTTCATACTGATCTAAAACTCTGGTAGGCTATAGAAAAGAGATACAAATCAATAGATGAAACATTTTTCTTCTTTCATGGCCCACCAAAGTTTTGGATCAAAGTAAAAGTTGGGCCTTACAGGTTTCATGAGGTGCTGCATCACGTGGACTGTTCAGATTTTGGACTCCCATTATGTATGATGGCCCACCAAAAAGTTCGCACCAGTTACGTACGAACTGGTTCGTAGTGAGCGTATATCAACGGATTATGCAGAAAACAATCCGCACGTGTATAAAGGCAGCCCGGCCACTGCATGTAAGGCCCACCATAATTTATTTATTTTAACCACTCCATCCATACATGTTAACAGATAATTTTAGACCTTTATAAAAATAAAAAAATAAAAATTGAGGCATATCCAATGTTCAAATGGACCACACCATAAGAAACAGTTGAATTGAATGTCTACCGTTGAAAAATATTTGGAGGGCCACGGAAGTTTTGGATCAATCTTATATTTGTGTTTTCCCTTCATCCATGTATGTATGATCTTATGAACAGGTTGGATGAAAAATAAACATCACTGTGGGGCCTATAAAGGTTTCAACGGTGGAAATCATTATCCCCACTGTTTACGGTGGTATGATCTACTTAATCTTTGGATATGAATCAATTTTGGGCTCAACCCCTTAAATTAGATGGAAAAATGGATGGACAACGTGGATATAACACATACATTCAAGGTGGGCCCAAATGAGTAGTTAATTATGTTTAAACGGTGGTCACTGAATCTCCACTGTTTCCTCTGGTGCGGCTGCCCTGAGTTTTGGATCCACATGATATTTTATCTGATGTCCTAAAATGATCTAAAAAAACAGATGAACGGGGTGGATTTTTTAGAAACATTATGGTGAGCCCCACATAGCATCCCAGTGCAATAAAGAACCCCCCTTACGCAGATTAGCTACTAGCGTAGGGACACTTGCTACCGAGGTGACGTCCCCAAGTTCTGTAGGCCCCACCATGATGTATGTGTTGTATCAACACCATCCATCTATTTTTCTAGACCATTTTTGGGTATGAGACCAAAAATGAGGTATATCTAAATGCCACGAAAGTGGGACAGTGATGACCACCATTAAAAACTTCTAAATGCCACGAAAGTTTTAGATCAAGCTGATATTCGTGTTTTCCCTTCTTTCGTGTCATTTTTAACTTTTGAACGGGTTGGATTTCAATTAACATTATGGCGGGCCTTAGGATAGTTTCAATTGTGGGAATCACTCTTCTAACTGTTTTCTATGGTGGGGTCCACTACAGATTTTTATCTACCTCATCCTTTGGCTCATGCCCTAAAATGATATCTCAAGATGGATGGACAGTGTGGATACAACACATACATCATAGTGGGGCCTACAGAACATGGTGACGTCACTTCAGTAGTCGACCACTACTCAACTTGTCAGTATATAAGCCGCATCCGCGCGGATCGAAAACGGATTGGCTATTCCCCTGCCACCAGCCATTGCTCTGTGGGCCCCACCATGATGTATATGTTTCATCCATGTCGTTCATCTATTCTTATAAATAATTTTACGGTATGAGACCAAAAATGAGGTATATCCCAATCTTAAGTGGACCACATTACAGGAAACAGTGTTGAATGAACATTGACCATTTAAAACTTTTTGGGGCCCATCCAATGAACGTCTCGCCTCTTGTACATATCTGGCATGATGATCACGTGATAGAAATTAGGCAGATCCACTCATTGGGTGAGACACACTAGTACACCATATCATGTCGTCCATGCATGTTGTCATTGCGGTCAGACATATGCATGGATCGGCCTGCTTCTCGTATTGGGTGATCATCATGGTGTGGCCCACCTTTGATATGGATATAGTATTCTATATATGCGATAAGTTGGTCAGAAAAGAATGGTTATATCATGATTTACGGGTATGGCCATGGTAGCTCTAACATTCAGTCACGCTCATCTACTCATGAGTACAGGCAGCCGGAAGATAGTTTTTCGAGTCATGACCCTTTGACAGGAGGATATTTGGGATACATGTATGACTGGCAGCAATACTATCAAGGAATCGAGGTTGGACTTGATCTGTTCCCTCAGTACCCTGCTCAAGAAATGTCATTGATGTATGTCACGCAATTCCCACGTCTAGGCGTACTCGTACAGTTTGGGGAGGATGACTATCTGAGGTACATAAGAGAGTTCCTCAATTGGTACGAGAAGAGGATGACCTGGGAACAGTACTGCCAATATGTTGGGTAACAGTACTCCTCTCAACTACTATAAGATCCGGACAATGATTACGAGCCACCTCGTCACTCTATGTGGGATGAAACATCGTTAGAAATGTGTATTTTTTTCAATTCATTTACTTTTGCATGTCTTAATTGTTGTAAGCTTGCATTTGTATTATATAAACTCATTTTGATTATTATTTAAGTGATGTCTTATGACAACGCATGCTTTTTGGCCCCCATTAAATGGAAACTTTTTATTTAATGTATTCTTTTTGTAAATTTTTCATTCCTGAATATGTAAATATATGTATTTAAGCATGTCCTGAAGTTTCACTGAAAAATTTCACCATTTTCTCCATGTTTCCCCCTTTTTCCCTGTATTTTCAGTTATCGACGATATTATCAGCGATCACGATTTTATATCTTTATCTCCGGCCAGCGAAACTTATAGCGACACTGACAACTCGAACACTATACGTGAGTGATAAATAGAGTTTTTAGCCAAATTAATCATGTTTTTACTGTCACAATTAACCAACACAACCTCCTATTGAAGCCCCAATTGATTTATCATCCCTCTCAACCAAACGCATTCCTTGAATTCCTCCGTCACAACCATATACTGATCATCTTTGGTTGTGGAAAGATCTACCACAGACTGAATCTTATACATCCAACTGATCGTTCAACCTACTAACACAAACGAGTAACCGGAAGTCAACCTTCCATTGTCCACATTGCCCACGTAATCAAAACCCACATGGCCTACTAACTTGGCCCATGATTTCTCAAAAGATAAGACGTAGTCCTGCGTACCTTGAATGTATCAAAGTAGCCATTTCATTGCTTCCCAGTGTTACTTCCTAGGATTAGACATGTATCTACTAACAACACCCACCGCATGTGAAATATCCAGTCTCATACAGACTATGACATACATCAAGCTGTCAACTACACTCAAATAAGGCACGCTAAACATATCATGCTTTTCTTCATTTGTTTTAAGACATTGTTCTGAAGATAGCTTAAAGTGAGCCACATGGGGAACTTACGTTGACTAGCTTTGCCCTGTCAATCCCATACTTCATTAATACATTCTCAAGATTTTTCTTCTAAAATAACCAAAGCCCGCTCTTCTTCCTATCTCTGTATATATCAATGCTGAGAACCCTCCTTACAGCCCCCAAATCTTTCATGTCAAATGTCCCTAATAATTAAGTCTTCGGTATATCGATTCAAACATGCTATGACTGGCGATCGACATGTCATTAACATACAAAACTAAGATAATACACTTTCCATCACTCAATGTCTTGAAATAGACACGATGATCATATTCACTCCTAGTAAACCTCTGACTCACCGTGAAAGAATCAAACTATTTATACTATTGCCTAAGCAACTGTTTCAGGCCGTACAATGACCTCTTTAACATGCAAACCTTGTGCTTTGCTCCTTTTATTTTAAAACCTTCTGGTTGTTCATGTAAATCTACTTTTATAATTCCCCATGCAGTAAGGTAGTCTTCTTATCCATCTGCTTCAGCTTGAGATCGTATTTGGTAAGTAGCTCCAACACAAATCTTATAGATACTTGCTTCACAATCGACACAAGTATCTCAGTAAAGTCAACACCTTCCCTCTAAGCATATCCATTCGCTACCAACCTTTCTTTATACCTATTATGTTTCTTCTTAAAGATCCACTTGCACCCAATCACTTTTCGACCGACGAAAAGCTCCACTAGCTCTTACGTCTCATTCTTGTATAAGAAATCTCATCATTCATCGCAGCTTTTCACTTTTTGGCATCCGGCTCAACAAAAGTCTTTTAAATAGTAGACGGATTCTCCTCATCTATAATAAGGGCATATGCGACATTTGAGTCATCCCTGTATCTCGCCGGTAACTTATGATCCCATGAAGAATTCCTTCTCACAGGTGGCTACTCTACCTGCTCCTATACCTCCATCTGCATCTTTGTCTCAGCTTGAGTCTCATCTCTGTCTATCTAAACATCACATCTACAACTAACTTTTTCAGTTCCTCATACTCATCCTTACGGAACAAGAATCCTTTGTCAAATTTAACATCACGACTAAGGATGATTTTCCATGTGACTCGGTTATATAGCCTGTACCCCTTCACACCACCACCATAGCTAACAAAGATGTATTTCTTAGCCCTTTGGTCTAGCTTATCTCTCTTACAATAAAATACATGCAATCCCGAGTAGTCTACCTACTGACCACTCCATACTTCCTCTGGAATCTTGCAAATAATAGTCATAGAAGAGGATTGATTCACCAAGTAACAAAATGTGTTAACGGCCTCAATCACAGGTGTTTTCCCAATCTGACATTATTAATGATGCATCGAGCCCTCTCTAAGAGAGTTTTATTCATCCGTTTAGCCACATTGTTCTGCTCTGGTGCATGGTGCACTATATTGTACCTCATGATCCCTTCATCTTTATAATATTGATTGAATTCTCCATAAGTGAATTCGTTACAGTTATCTATTCTTAAGATCTTCACCTTTCACCATGTCTGTTTTTCTACCATCGTCTTTCACTCCTTGAAGTTAGTAAAAACATAGAATTTATTTTTCATAAAATCAACTCATACCTTCCTAGAATAGTTGTCAATGAACGTAACGAATCATGATAACCCTCCACCAGAAACCATAGGCGACGACCCCCATACATCAGAATGCACATAATCAAGAACACCCTTACATACATATTTTTCATATTTAAAAGGTAACCTTGACTGTTTATCATATATACAATGTTCGCATATACTTAAATCAAAACTTTTAAAAGTTAGAATTAAACAACGGTTAGAAAGTACATTCATGCTCCACTCGCTCATGTGGCCCAAGCGTGCATGCCACATGCACAAACGTGGAATCCTTTATAAACGTTGCAGCTCCACTCGATGAAGTACTCTCGATCAACCTATAAAGATTTTTATTCTATTGCGCCTTCATGACAGCAAGTGCCTCCTTTGAAACTTTAAGAACACGATCAAAACCGGTGAATCTACGCCCAGGTGCCTCGAGTGCTCCAAGAGATATCAAGCTCTTCTTCATATCAGGAACGTGTCTCACCTTGGGTAAGGTACACTCCATGTCATCAAACATCTTAATGCGCACCAATCCAACACCCAATACATTACAAGCATTATCATTGCCCATAAATACATGGCCACCATCGTTCTCTATAACTGGTGAACCAACTCCAATAAGGAGTTATGTGATACGATGCCCCAGTATCTAAAATTCATTCTTCCTTATGATCATCGTATAAGTGTCCGACCATGGACACTGATAACACATCATAACCACGCATACCTAAATCAGACTCTGCAATGTTGGCCTCCCTGGAAGAAGCCTCTGAATTCTCTTTTCTTGCCTTAGGATTTGTATAATCCTTCTTCATGTGTCCGAACATCCCATAATTCTGGTACTTCAACTTTTATTTTTCATTGCCCTTGGATTTGGACATCAATCAAGAAGATTCACTGTCCTGCTCAGAATTTCGAGCCCTCGTAACAAATACATTAGTAGAGGCACCCATGTCACCGCTTTTCTTTCTCATCGTCTTTTCATGAAAGGCTGAGATAACAGTATCAATGTTAATGGTCGATCTACCAGTACACAACGAGTCCTTGAATAACTCATACAAAGCCCGGAGAGAATTCAATAGGATGCATGCATGATCCTCATCTTTCATCATTTCCTCCACATCTAACAATTTACAAATTATTTTGTTAAAGTTACTAATGTGGGCCTCAACATCAGCCCCTTCTGTCATCTTCAGATTGAACAACTAAAGCTTCAAGTATAGGCGATTCTCAAAAGATTTCTTTGCATAGATGTCCTCTAATTTCACTCATGTACTTGCTGCAGTTTTCTCTCTTGTGACATTATAGAGGACTTCATTTGTTAGGTACAATTGGATAGAGGTTCTCGTTTTCTTATCCATCTTGTTCCATTCATTATCTATCATAGTTTTTGGTCACTTCTCAAGGAGTGCATCATCCAATCTTTGCTAAACTAGGAGACCAGTTATCTTGACCTTTCATAGTTCAAAATAATTTTTTTCGGAATATTTCTCAATATCGCACTTAGGATTAGAAGTCATTGATATTATACTTTCATATTCAAACTGCGTCCCAATATTAATCTCTGATGCCACTTGTTGGGGGACCACAGAAGCACACAAAGATGAATCAAGCAAAGTTTTCCAATCGCACAATCAAGTCCAATCACAAATTAACACTCTAAATTTAACATAGAAAAACCCTTGCAGGAAAAAACCACAACACAAAGCGACAGTAATACACTATTAAAGCAGAAAATTACAAGAGATAGATATTACCCGATTCGAATAGGCCTCGATTCACCCCAAGCTATGCCCTTGAAATCTTAGAACGAATTAGAAAACTCTGACATACCCAAAATCCCGATTACACCCGTATATATAGCATATACAAGAATCACAATCAAAATCGAAAACAAATCCTACACTTACGCAATTCTGTGTGTGCGCTCGATGGCACTTCGATGGCATCGACGGACTGGCGATGCCATTGAACACCCTCAATGTCATCAAGTTGAACACCAAAACATTCTAGTGACTAAACATGAATTTTCTGAATTTTTTCGATGGTATTTTGATGGGACTTCAATGGCATCGATGACCCATCGAATGGCATCGAGTAGGACACTACAAAGTGTCTAGCAACCAATATGAGATTTTTGAATTTTCTCGGTGGCATCGAACAGCTATTGATGGCATCGAATGGTCCGTCGATGGCATCAACAGACCCTGTTGTTGAAAGATTTGAGACATCAACAACGGAGATTTGGTTTACAAGTACAAGAGTATCATTTGATTTGTGAAGGCCTATTTAGGGGAGAATGCAATTTCTATATTAAGAAATATATAATTCATGGGATCAAAAGAGCATACATTCCAAGAAGATAGATGGAAGATGAAGCCGAAGATGAATGTGTGGCCCAACTCCGAAATTAACCCGTCCATTCAACAAGTGTGCCACATAGGAAGAATAGCCTGGTAGAGAAAGATGACCCATATATTCACCTCAGATGTGCATCTTGGGCCCACTTGATGGACAACTCAGATGTTGTGCTATGTATGGCTTGGCGTAGCATCTCTCTACAAGGAGTCAATGGGAAGCGCATGATCCACATATTTCTATAACTTTCCGGCAATAGTAATAGATGGTAACAAAGATTTAGAAAGTTCCAGAAACGTAGTTGTGACCGTTGATCCACTCTCGAGGAATCTATGCGGTGATGATGATGACATCGTGAGGTCCCAATCATGACTTTAAGAAATAGCATGGCCCAGCACAAGGTAATTGAGAATGTTGGAATGCATAGCCATATGTAACCATGAAATTTTATTTTCATTATCGAAACTATTAGATACAGTCGAAAAGATGGTCTCTTTTTTATTTTTTCGACAGTAAATGAAGGAAAAAAAAAAAAAACCCCCCACAGTAAGAAATTCATGGGCTATAAAAACCTAATGAATCTATTATTCAAGATACAAGCAAAATCGAAGCATTACCTAGACGTGGGAGAAAGCATTGCTGTCGGTGATTCGTAGCCAAACAGCACTTTAATCGATATTCTACAATCTTGAGGGAAATGGGACCAATAAGGATATTCAAGGAGAGCGTTTCCAATGGCTATGTGGGTATGTTTTTAATTCAGACAAGTGGGCCTACGCTTTGGTAATCCAGATCTTTATTCTGTCACACCCAGATCCATAGCTCAAGTGGTAGACTGAGTGAAAGATACCTTGTTTCAACACTGAGGTCTTGTTATCGATCCCTAGTGGGGGTGGCTAACAGTGAACTGACAGTGGGCCTTACATGAATGGATGGATGATACCCAAAAACACTCCCATATTGAAGTATTTGAATCCTTTGATTATTCAAAGGTTAAAGAGACTGTCCATGGTTAAAGTCAAAAGGTTAAAAATACTCTAATCGATGACTCTGTCGTTATTTTCCGTGTGTGTTTATTAGCCATCCAAGGTGAGTCCCACTGTATAAACGGTTTGGATCATTGAAAGATGACACCAGCACACGTGGCATAAGCATGAGAGATCTGAGTGGTCCATGAGGTTGGACACCCTTGCTCCAGTAGGGCCAGTCTACTCTGGTCAGTCAGTCATAGGAAACAAACATGTGTCTAAAACAGTCTTCTCCAAACCGTCGTTGTATTTTGTGCATTATACCTTTACATCTACCTAGTTTGGCCAGCATGGTTCGGATTAGAGCTGTACACGAACCAAGTTAGCTCAGTTAACTCGCTCAACTTGACTCGACTCAAAACTGAGTTCAAGCCGAGTCGAGCTGATTTTTTGAGCTCGAAAAAATTTCTAGCCGAGTCCAAGCTAGACTGAGCTTGACTCGACTCGGCTCGGAACTTGACTCGGTTCGAATCGATTCGACTTGGATCAGTCACTTAATATAAATATTTTGTAAATATTTATATATTCAAATAAATTTTATATATATATATATATATATATATAAAACTCTAAAACCTAAACTCGAACTCGAATTCAAACTCAACTCGAAAGATCGAGCTCAAACTCGACTCGATCTTGAGCTCGACTCACACTTGATTGACCTGGCCCGCACTATTGGCTCAGCCGAGCTGACAAATCAAGCTCGAAGACTGAGCTAAGCCGAGTTCAAGCTGAGGTAGCCTGCTGGCCGAGCCGAGCTGAGCTGGGCCAAGCTCAACTCGGTTCAACTCATGTACAGGCTACAGCTCTAGTTTACATTGCAGTGTGATACACACGTGTAGGAGGCCCACTCATGTGTTCGCATCGAATACGTGTATGAGATCACGAACCATCGTGAACTAAAACAGATCAATCTCTCAGTCAGGTTTTGGGATATTGCCTTCAGAAAAGGCTACTAAAGTTTTAACGGTCGTAACAACATTTCCAACGTTAAAGATCATCCCAATCTCAACTGCTTATTCACCTGCTTCTGTGTTGTGTGTATTCTAGCCAAAATCAGGCTTATCCAATCATTAGGTGTGCCATACTGTATAAAACGACTGAGAACAAACCAAAACTCCAATTCATGTGGTGACCCACACGGTGGGAGGTTGGATGCTATAAACACAGATGAACTATCCTTAGTAATAAATAAATCTATTTTTACTTGCATGACTTAGTTGTCTCTTATTTCTCAAAAATATAATTCCATTGAAAGGATTGAACTTGTGAGATGGATGATATTGATTGTATCAATATTCAAGTATATTTATGGGTAAACCATATAAGCACAATTCAACCAGAATATTTCTCATGAGATTTTCAAGTTTCGAGGTTTTTATCACGGTAATATCATGAAAATCTCAACAAAAATAAAAATATTTATTATTTATTTTAAAATAATAAATAAATTCAAAATTCATATATATTAAAACAACAAATTTCTTTGAGTTATTATCCAGATATTAACACAATATTTTAAATTCTTGTGATACTATAAAAATCTTACGATAATATCATTTAGTGTATTTTTCGCAATATTTTTAAAATCTTGACTATATTTGTCGCACTCGTGGGGTACATATGGTTCTCCCCAGGGCCAACAGATCAGACCCTAGTTAAGAGTATGTGCATTTGAATTTTATTTTTTTTTAAGCTGTTTCTCATATGAGAAATGATCTGGTGGGTTCTGCGAGTTGTAACCCTTCCATTCACATAGTTGCATTTGGACTCATTGGCATTTGCATGGCTATTTTACCACTGCTGCGACAAACCGCCGTCGGACCGGGACTCAACCCGTCTTCTAAAAATGATCTCATCATCTAATGTTTCATGCCACTGATTGGACGGTTTTGATCGTCAAGCCAGTATCCATGCAACCATGTGCATGGCAAGGTTTCCATACGCTTTTAGTCCACTAGATTGCTTCTCTTCCTATATTTCATATAAGAATAACTAATATAAATATTCAAGTATTAAATATGGATTGTACGGTGATCCTTCATTTGGAGTTAGCGACAACTGGGTGTGAATCATCAAACCAAAGTGCTACTTTGAAATCATCATGGATACAAGGTGAGATATATGCAATAGATGTTCGAGGTGATGATTGGACCTATTTAGAAATCTCATTGATCATACAATCCAAACCATCTTATTTTATTGTGAATTGAAACATTTTCCCTTTGTTCTAACCATATATTTGTGTCCAACAGCCACATGCATTGAACCCCAACAAATGAATGAGAGCGGATTAAGTGCGGCCCGGCCTCACCCAAGACGGTTCGGCCCCACCTTGATGTATGTATTCTATATCCACATCATCCATCTGTTTTTCCATGTCATTTTAGGGCATGAACCCAAAAATGAAGAATATCCATATCTCAGGTGTACCATTGAATGCCCTACCATTAAAAACCCACTAGGGCTCACTGTAAGTTTTTCATAATGTTTATTTGCCATCCAACATGTTGATAAGGTCGGATGAAGGGATAAAACAAATATCAGCTTGATCCAAAACTTTTGTGGCCCATTAATGGTCAATCACCACTGTTTTATATGATATGGTCCACCTGAGAATTGGATCTGCTTTACTTTTCAAATCATGCACTAAAATGATCTGGCAAAACAGATGGACAGCATTCATATAGATTACATACATCAAGGTGGGCCCCAGTAAGGGTCACACCATCTTGGGTGAGGCTGGGGCACACCTAATCTGCTCCCCAAACAACAATCATTACAAAAGAGGTGATTAAAGGCATCTAATTGTAATTACGGGAGTAAACGAGAGCAGTTACAAGTTTCTTTATAAATTGGCTTTTGTGAACCCAAGATGTTAATTGTAATAAATAATATATTTTTTTAAAGTAGGCGCTCTCAGAAAATCCTAATTGCAATTAGCGACCAGCAGTCTGATCACCTCATTTGTTTTGATTCTGTTGAAAGTTTCACAACAAAATGGGCAAACATCCAACCCTCCAATGGCAGTCCGATAGTGCTACAGCCTCCCTATTTCACTAATCAATGGCTGACAATTAGCAACGTATCTGGAGACTATCCAGTTAGTAGGCATCATGGCTGAGCCATACCAGCAGTACACTTAACTGAAATTCCATCACCCAACTCCAAACATTCAAGAATCACTTAAAAGAGCTGCAGTCCAGATCGAAAGAAAGACATTGAATGGTTTGAAACAGCCATTGATGCAGCTTTCTTGCATTTGGCCATTGGCCAATCTATCAGTTGTGTGGTCCTGTTTGATTGACGCATTTGCTAATATGATTAACACGAGTAGCCTTCCTGCAGTCGGACTGCATGAATGAAAAGAATCTTAAACTAGGGTTACAACAAAAATCCTTCAAGTAAGAAGACCAAAACCAGAGATGCACTCATAAACGACCATGGATTGATGTAATTGGAGATCCGATCCTTTTTATGACTAACCTATTTCCAAGACCAACCTTGATTCAACCTGGTACCAAGCATTGAGGCCATCTATTCGCATGGTCTCAAGCTAGATGGGCTCCTTTTCCTCAGCCTCAACAGCCTTCTTTTCCTCAGCCTCAACACCCTTTTCCTCAGCCTCAACAGCCTTCTTTTCCTCAGCCTCAACAGCCATAGGAGAGGCGTTGTAGCCATCGAATTTATAGTCCATGATAAAATCTTCCATCGTATTCCCAAAAACAAATGCCTTTGTCCCCATCGTAGTGAAGGGCATCAGCCCAAATGCGCGGGCTGTCTTGATCTCCCGAGCAACTTTCCTCTGAGCTTTCGCACTAATGCGTGTCTGCACCAGAGAAAGAAGCATTAGTTGAAAGAATGGGATGTAAAGATTAGTAAGGTTGGGCTCTCAGTTTTTACAAGTGGGGCACACATTTCAATGTTCCCGAACCGCTGATATGGTTGACCCCACAGTGGATGCCCCACCCACCAAAAGTTTCCAACATGGGGAAATCCCAACCCCCCTTCAATGAACAGCCAGAAAATATAGAGGAAAGAAAACAAAGCATCAGTCCCCATTCAAAATTATTCAAGCCAGGATCTTCCAGTATGGGAGAGTTTGGTGCATGAGATGCCATGGTGAGGCACATGTCACAAACAGTTTGGACCGTTGAACCAGGGACCCCATTTGTACAGAAAACCCATCAATGTACAAATTTCAGCCCATGCATTGTACAATATCTCATGCGAAATTACTTTCTGCTTATGTTAGCATGTAAAAAGTATTTCGATATTCACCTTGCTTCTTTTGATGATGATCCCGGCTTCTGTAATAAAGTTGGCAAGGAATCTAACATTCTGCAGGAAGTGGATTCGGAGTAAGATTATGCCATACATAATATTTTTCATGCACCATGTTAGGAAAAGATTATGCCATACATAATATTTTTCATGCACCGTGTTAGGAAGATACAACACATGGAAATCAAAGGAAGAAAGAAACAGAGATCATGGAACTTCCTGCATATCAGTGAACTATCAGTTCTGTTGTGAATTATTGTCAATATAAAAATCTCATTGCGATATTTAGGTAGAGTTATGTATTTACGCAAATTGACTCCTGGTTGAATCTGTTAGTGCGTGGGGTTACTTCCATTTTCATGTTTGAACTGATTTGAGTGTTTGCGGCAGTGCTAAAACAAGACCTAAAATTCTCACTTTTCTGCTAGAAATAATATTTTGTTCATTTCAAGTACCTCTAGAAATGAACAAAAATACCATTTTGGTCATAAGGCATTAGACTAGCCCCCATTTCATGAGGTACTTCCAAATGTACTAATAACAATTAAGATCTTGGATATTTCTTTCCAAGATTTTTTAAGTATCAAATGGGTTTGGTGAAGAAGTCTATGCTCAGTTATTAAAATATGCTGTTTTACAGAAACTGGTCCAATTACTGTATCTTTTAAAACTATAGATCTGCCGATAGGAAATGTATGGTTCTGATTGGCCCCTCTACTGATTGATTGCCCTCTATGCCACATTCTTTGCTAGAAGAAAATTTTCGTTTGCATTCACACACATGATTAACTTTGCCTCAAGCATAAGAGATACATGATAGACAATGGAAACTACAAAAGCATTAAGCCGTCCATGGAACTTCATTTCTTTAAAAAATACAGCATCCAACAAGTATGAACACCATTTAAACTATTAAAAAAAAAAAGACTTATTGGTAGATGGAAAAATTCCTCTCCATCTTCTCATCACTCATAATCCCTTTGATTTCTCAAAATCTCATCAAATCAAATCCCCCATTTCACTATAGGAACAACATCAAAATTGATTCGGGAGGATTGTCCCAATCTCTCTTGCCAATATCTATGGCTCTCCCCTTCTATGAAAACCAAACCAAACCAAACCAAGCCAAACCCTTCCATTGAAACCAAGCCAACCTCACCTCCATTCACCTTCTCATCTCTCTAAGATTGATTGCTTCCTCTGTTCCTGAATCCTCATCCACTATGAACAACTTCGATCATTCAAATCAGATTCATGAGGGTAACCCAATACAAGCCACCATCCTCGCTCGGGGGCTCAACGGCCCATCCCACATCAGGGGTCAGTTCTGACAACTGGATGTGCATTAACACAAAGGAAATCCCATTGGAGTAATCTCTCGCAATAATTGAATGGTGACAACACAGGTCAGTTCATCAAATCTGTGGAAGATCCAAACCCAATTAACCATTTTACCATTTTTCTTATATGCTAGAAAAACTGTTATTCAGCAGCTATTCATTAATGAACATCCATACCATTAACAATCGCATGTTCTGAACTGGAGTCCCACGATGCTCACAATCATCTAGTCATCTTTTGAAAACACCCACAAAGTTGGACTTATGTTTTTATCGATCCGAAGAAGATATACGGTAATGCATAGATCAAAATCGACAAATGATGGCTACAAATTGTAATTGTTGATAAATGTGTACAGTTGTATGGCCCACCTGCTCTGTTTGCTTCATCTTGTAGCTCCTTAGCACATTTGGTACACAAAGGGTGTACATGTTAAATTGTAATAAGTGTGGGGCATTTCTGGCATTTTTGGCTTCTATGACTTTAAGTGAATAAAAGCAAGGGTGTGGGGACATCCAACCTTAACACACCCCTTTTTTTTCCATTCCCTTTCTCTCAACTCTCTCATTCTCTCTCCTCTCTTATATCAAATTGCATGGTATCAGGGTTGTCCTCTCCCCTCTTAAAACTCTTTTCTTCTTCATCCTCTTGTTTGTTCTCTTTAGCATGGTGTGCCATAACGGCCATTATCATTACACGTTATGGGTTCGTAATGGCCGTTACGGAAACATTGATCCGTAACGGCCCGTTACGAGACTGATATAGGTTTTTTTTTTCAAAAAAAAAAGGCCATAACAGCAGTGGCCATTACAGACACCATTACCATTACGGAATACCTAGCTCTTTAGTCTCTTGTGCTAAGGGTTTCTTAAGGAATCTAAGGTTTCATTTCCTCTATGGCCTGCATCTGCGTGTGAAGCCGTGAGTGATGCATGTGATCATCCTATTCTTGTGAAGCTGTATGCATGTTCTACTAAGGTGTGTTGGGTTGATTGGTGCATCCAATGCAGTGTGTACTCTGTTGTGATGGAGCGTGCAATTGAAGCTTCATGTTTCCAAACCCTTCAGCCTTATCCTTTGCTCTGTCCTCTGCTTTTTATGTTCCAAGGTACCCTTATAATCTAATGTCAGTTTATAAAATTACAAAATCCCTGAACTATTCTATGACATTTTTCCCTCACATTGTATCTTTCAAGATCTCAAGACAATGAGGAAGATTGGTTGAGGGCATGAAAATGGTGGACTTTATTATCATGATCGTGAATCTATTGGAGCGGCAGCACCAGTACCTCCTACCAAAGGCATGGTCTTCTGGGTCATCCATCCCCAACGATTCTCACAAGTATCATTCTTTCATTGTCCTTTGTATCGTCTTAGAGTGTGAAGTGTGTGAGTTAAGTAAACATCATTGAGTCTCTTTTCCACCTCAAGTGGAAGAGCAAGTTTAATTCCATTTGCTTTGGTGCATTCAGATGCTTGTTACTTCCATTGATGATTACTCTAGAATTACTTGGCTTTATTTTATGAAGGATAGATAATGAATTATTTTCTATATTTTAAGCTTTTTATATGGAAGTGTAGAATCAATCTAATTCCAAACAATGAGTGCTTGACCAGATAATGATGAGTGTCTCTCAATCTTTTGTTTTTTAAGGATAATGAAATTCTATTGCAAAGGATGACAAGAAGCCAACCAAGAAATAGGCCCACAGACACACCCAAATTACAAGAGATCCCTCCTTTCTATGTCAAAGACATATTTGCACCACTCCCCTACCATCTGTTTTGCATCAAGGAAAAGTATATTCAGTTTGTTTCCGAAATTTCTGAAGATCCAACTATTACGTTCACACCACACCTACTAAAAAACAACAAGCAAAATTAAGCGTTACATCTCTTTCCTTTTCTTACACTCCATACCCACCCCAAACCAAGCATAGATCAACTCCCCCATAGAATGTGGCATCACCCACTCTTCCTTAAACAGGGTGAGGACTTTTTGCCACACCATATGGACAAAAGAATAATGCACTAAAAGGTGACTAGTTAACTCGGCCGCACAAAGGTACATTGGACAACCATTGGCTATGACAAGACCTCTCTTTCTTAGGTTGTCCAACGTAAGCACCTAGTTTTTAACATCTTATTTGCAAATAATCCTAATACACCGTACTTGTATCTACAATCAGTGCATTCATAGGCAACAAACGCTCCATCCTGAATCTACCTACCAAACACAAAGGCACCTTGGGATTCCAAGATGACACTACAAATAATTTTTTGAAGTCTTGTGGCGAGGACTCTAGCTAGAACTTGTATGGGCTGCTCATAAGGTTGTTCGGGCAGAAGTCTTTCAAGCTTTCAGCCCCTTTGCATTCCAGAATAAGTGCAATGAACGATGCCCCTAAATCGGAAAGTATCTTGCTTCTTTTGTGGAATACCTGCATGAAAGCCATAGGATCTCCTTTGATTTCCTCCCAAAACACTTGGAAAAACAAATTTGGGAAGCCATTTGGGCATGGCGGTTTGTCCCTACCCAAGCTTTTGACTGCTTCCCACACCTCTTCCTCTTCAAACTTCCTTTCCAACAACGCCACTTTTGCATCCTCAATTTGATTGAAGGGGAGATGATCCAACCGAGGGCGAGTCCAACCTTCATCCGGTAGCAAATTGGAAAAGAACTGCACTGTCACCTCACATTCTTATCGTCAACTACGATGTTATTGACCAAAAGACTGAATCCGATTAAGGGGTATCGACACCTCACTTACTTGATCAACAACTCTCATTCTTCTAGCCTCACTCAGTTGACCAAAAGACTACACACACGCACACACATTTAGTCAAAAGGCAAAAGACTACACTGATGCCTCACTTGATCGACAATTCTCATTCTTCTAGCCTTCCCCTATAGAACTAGAGTGTAGATGCAGCTTAGGTTCTATTCTTTCATTGGGGATAGATCAAGAGAGCCCTTCTCATCTCAAGAAAGAGCAGCATCGATTCTACATGATCAAGGACATGCGGTCGAAAGATATAATCTCAACCATCCATATTTCATTCTTGAAACTCAACTATATCTCAATGAGAGAATCGATCTCATATTATAAAAAATCAGATTTCAAAATTTTAAGCTTCCCTCTTTTGAAATTCCCAACATGAATTGGTATCAAAGCGGTCCCATCTTATATATAGATCAGTTTCTTTTGTTTATTGAGATCTAGAGATCCATTTCCTTATTGTTATGCTCTGCTCAACTTGAAAAGTGATTTGTAGTGAATATCTGGTTCAAATTTCATGCTAAGCAGACTCTCAAATTGACGGATCTTGAGGATTCAATCTATTGGATAGCCAGCGGTAGATATTGAGTCAATAGTTATTTTTGGCATGTGGGGATCCAGCTTCATCCAATAATGAATATAACAGAACGCAATGTGTTAGAATTGGTGACTAACGCAATCTATGCGTACCCATTGCAATTAAAATGAACTAAAACTACAAGTCACTGGCAAAACATCAACAGTAAGTTAACTGCTCCACCAGGTTGGAAAAATTATAAATCACTTTCTTTCAAGTAAGCCAATGCTCACCCGAAAATCGGCTTTCCTTAGAACTTCTTCTGTCGTCACATCAAACTCTGATCGTTTGAAACTTTTACGTATTCCAGGCTTTGTAAGATCAAGATCCTATGTACAGCCACAAGAAAAAAGATGAACAAAGACAAGTAATTATAGCACAACATAATTTCATCCACACAAAAGAAAAGGAGTAATAGGACACAAAAAAGAAAGAAAAACAACATTTCCTCAAACAAATTCATGAAATGAAACACTTAGGCCCTGTTTAGTAGATACCTAAAAATGCGCTCATCTCAAATTACAGTTAACATGAACTTATTATGTATAGAGCACCATCTCTAATGCATAATTTCTGTTAACTAAAATGAGATGAACTCGTTTTTAGTCCTCTACTGAACAGGGTCTTAGAATTCCTTGAAATAACAATTAGAGACATAACAAGTTTAAATATCAATTGAGGAGCAAAAACACAATATGAAGCTTTTACCCGGAAGCAGGCAATGAAGCAAAAGTTTAAATATGTTGGGGGCCTAAAACCACAACCAAACTGAATAACCAACAGCAGCAGAGCCACAAACACAAGTGTTCAATATTAACGAAGTTCACAAGTTTGCAGTTGGATGTTTTCTGTACATAAGCATGTTCTAACTTGAGCGATACAGAGCATTTTCATGCCACGAAATGAAACATCCACCGAGATATAACCATAACAGAGTCAGACAATTGGAAAAAAAAAACCCCTATGTATTTGATTTAGAAGTCAAATGAAGAGGGAGAACCCAACTTATCAATCAAGCTAGCCCAACCTACAAACATGAAATCAGTAGAATGTGGCCTGCCCGATCACGTCATCGATCAAGCTTTCTCCTTTCCGAAAGGTGCATCATGTGCAAGAGGTATGAAGAATCAACACGGATTTAAACAGCATTTCCAGAGTTTGACTCATCTGGAGATAGAAACCGGTACGACTAGCCCCAACTTGTCCCACTTTGGTCTCCTTTTGGTCAATTGCAGATTTGCTTTGATCTTGTTACTCATTTCCTTGCCCAGCTAAAATTATACCACTCTGACAAAACCAAGTCATATTAGTCAATCACCTTTTCATCCATTGCTTAGTCACTCAGAATTTAGGGCCGCTTCCCAACATTTTCAACATGGATCATTTTTTTTCAAGAAACCCTTGTTAGCATCTTTACCAGATGGGGAGATGCCTTTTCAAGAGGTATGAAGAATCAACACACATTTAAATAGCATTTCCAGAGTTTGACTCGCCTAGACGACTAGCCCCAACTTGTCCCACTTTGATCTCCTATTGGTCAATTGCAAATTTGCTTTTGATCCTGTAACTCATTTCCTTGCCCAGCTAAACTTATACCACTCCGACAAAACCAAGTCACATTGGTCAATCACCTTTTCATCCATTGCTTAGTCACTTGGAATTTAGGGCCACTTCCCGAGCTTTTCAACATGGATCATATTTTTTTCAAGAAACCCTTGTTAGCATCTTTACTAGATGGGAAAGGCCCTTTCAAAGAGAGGGAAGTGCTTCTTAGGAGAGTGCTTCAATTGGGGTTGTGCTGGAAGGTCAAAAGGAAGGAAATAATAGAGTATTCAAACAGATAAATGCTCAATGGCTAAAGATAGTGGATGGAATAATATTTAGCATCATAAAGTGGCTTACCCGCCAAACTCCGGGGCACCTCGGCTTCAGACATCTTCTGTAACTGGTGATTAGGGGTGTGTAGCAAAGCCTATCTCCAAATGTTGTGCTCATTGGAATCATCCTCCTCAGAGGTAGCAAAAGCTCAATTTCAGCACATCTTCTTGAGGGAGTCCCAACACTGGTGGCAATGTTGCATTGGAGAAGTTCATGATGATTAGGGCAATATCATTTTTATGTTCCAAGGCCCAGTCTACTAGGGTGGTGCTTTGAA
Organism: Magnolia sinica; assembly: GCF_029962835.1. Lineage (NCBI taxonomy): Eukaryota > Viridiplantae > Streptophyta > Magnoliopsida > Magnoliales > Magnoliaceae > Magnolia > Magnolia sinica. The sequence goes on from NC_080581.1 coordinate 71,961,109, forward strand.
GGTGGAGGCTCTTACCCTTCGCGAAAGTTGAGGATTCTCAGTAAGAAGCATGAGAATCTGGTTATTGTGGAAGACAACTCTCTTAAGTGTTAAGCAGATAAGGTAAGCAAGGATCGAGCCAAGCTTTGGAGGTTTTTTTTTTTTTTTTAACAGAATCTGCTCCCACATCTTGACGCTAAACATTCTATTTGCCTATGGTAGAGAGGTAAAATCGAAAACAGATGGTTTACCGAAAGGAGGGACGATCAATTTCCCTTCCCTGCCCCACCACCATGGGGAAGAGCTCAATTCAGTAGATCTTCCCGAGGGAATTCAAGTCCATCTGTTGACGTGGCGGAGGATGGGTTCTTCATGGTGATGAGGGAAAATAATTTTTATGTTCTCCGGCCTAGCCGGCTCGGGTGATGCTTTGAAGGTGGAAGCTCTTGCCCTTCACAAGGGGTCAAGGCTTCTTGATAAGGAGCATGAGGGTCTTGTTACAGTGGAAGGAGACTATTGATGCCATTATATGGACAAGCAAATCGAGGAAGGATCAGGCCAATCTTTGGAGGTTTTTGGTTTTTTCATGGAATACACCCAGATCACAAGTTAAACATTCTGCTTGCCCATGTACCCATGCTAGCAGGGAGAGAAATCAGCCATTGATGGTTTAGCTCTTTTACATTCCTTTTAGCAAATTCTTGGCATTAATTCTAAAGAGTAGAAAAGGTGTTTGAATGAATAACAAAAAAAATTATAGCCTGGGTGTTGGCGTAGAAAATTTATTGGAGGGAATGGTCACAAACCAAGGAGGAGCAGGGCCATCAAGTAGCAACCTCACCTTGTAGGATTGTTGAAACTTAACTTTTTTTGGTTGCTCCTCTAGAAATCTGGGTTCAACTGATACTGGGAAGCATCATTTGGGATGATTCAGAAGTAACAAAGCAGATCACTTGGGCCCGTGGGCTGCAATGATGTTAGTGAGGCGAAGATGAAGGCGCTTTGGACTGGCATAAAATGGCTCATGCCCATGCCTTTGGGACCGGCATGGATAGAAGAGGTTCCAACATGATTCAATGGGCCATTGTAATGGTACTCCCTCCCTCCCTCCCTCCCTCAATTAAGCAAATCTGGGGTTTTGGTAAGAACGTCGTCAAGCAGTAAAAGGCAAAAGAACTGCAAACAATAATACGATAGCCCAATTTGAGAGGAGAGATTGAGGAAAAAGACAGAGAGACCCTAGAATCTCGCTTCTAAACTAAACCACCTACCCAATTTGCTTCTCTATGCGTGCCTGATCTTGCATCAACCAAGAAGAGAAAAGTTGTGCTTCATGCAGCAATGGCTGATCAAATCCACCAAATGGCAATAACACTCTTTCCCATGATAATTTCCACTACATCAAGAACATCAAACTCAACAACAGGTTTCTAAGACCCTTTTTCAAGAAAGGAAAGAGTCCTCGAATCATTAGAAGCTCTAAATACAAAAATATTCCTGATGAAGATTACGCAGATAAGGCACAAATAACCTTGGCAGTACAGTCCCTGAAAACTCTTCCATAACCAGATGCTAAAGGACTTTGAGAGCCATTGGCATTTATCTTAATCCAGCCAAAAGGAGGTTTGGCCCATGATGGCCTTTTTTTTTTGTGCAAGACCGATGACAAAAGAAGCCATCAATGTTCCAATTGTTAAAAAATTGAACGTTTTCCACCTTTTATAAGCTCTGATTTGAAGAAAAGCGCATTTGGGCTAGGTGTTGAGATTTGAGAACAATAGCAGCAAGGAGATTGCTCTTCAACTTAGATTTATTGCTGAAAGTCCAATCATTTAGCTCATTCCAGATAAACCACATAGAAGAATTGGAAGCCAGTGCATAGGTGGTGTGCATAGTGTTACTAGGATACGAAAGCAAGATTTAGCTTGCTAACAGTGTTGCTAGGCAACATAATCTGTGTATGGACAACCAGATACATCTGGCATATGCTGTAATCGCAGCCCAGGAACAGATGATCACGGTTTTCTCAAAGATTATTACAGAGCTTGCATTGCTGTTTTACTCAGATCCTGAACTAGGCTAACATGTCAGCTACTGAGCTGTACTTAGCTTGTACTAGATGGCCCTCCAAGAGGTCAATGAGTGCTTGGAATGTGCCATTTTGCTAGACAAAATGATGCGGGACAATTAACTACTTGCTCTAAAAGCTCAAACTGTTAGAGTATGGCGAATTAATCCCTTTATCTCATAGCCCAGGCCCCACATCGCATGGGTTAGGACCTTGGCCGAACCCCCTACGTGGGCCCCAAATCACATGGGCCGCTAACCCCGAGTGTGTCCCCGCATCTCACGGGCTACCCCACTCGAGCCTAGTGTGAAATGCGCATTAATCAACCCCGGTGAGGAGTCTCGAACACGAGACCTCCTCCGTAGGCCGCACCGTCCCCGAGTGTGCCCCTGCACCCCACAAGTGACCCCACTCGAGCCCGGTGTGAAAATGCCCCTGCATTAATCACCCCTAGTGAGGATTCTCGAACACGAGACCTCCTGCTCTGATACCAATTTGATGCAGGACAATTAACCACTTGCTCTAAAAGCTCGAACTGTTAGAGTATGGCGAATTAATCCATTTATCTCATAGCTCAGGCCCCACATCATATGGGTTAGGACCTCGGCCGAACCCCCTACGTGGGCCCCAAATCACATGGGCCGCCCACCCCGAGTGTGTCCCCGCATCTCATGGGCTACCCCACTCGAGCCTGATGTGAAATGCGCATTAATCACCCCCGGTGAGGAGTCTCGAACACGAGACCTCCTCTGTAGGCCGCACCCTCCCCGAGTGTGCCCCTGCATCCCACAAGCGACCCCACTCAAGCCCGGTGTGAAAATGCCCCTGCATTAATCACCCCTAGTGAGGATTCTCGAACACGAGACCTCCTGCTCTGATACCAATTTGATGCAGGACAATTAACCACTTGCTCTAAAAGCTCGAACTGTTAGAGTATGGAGAATTAATCCCTTTATCTCATAGCCCAGGCCCCACATCGCATGGGTTAGGACCTCGGCCGAACCCCCTACGTGGGACCCAAATCACATGGGCCACCCACCCCGTGTGTGTCCCTGCATCTCATGGGCTACCCCACTCGAGCCTGGTGTGAAATGCACATTAATCACCCCCGGTGAGGAGTCTCGAACACGAGACCTCCTCCGTAGGCCGCACCCTCCCCGAGTATGCCCCTGCATCCCACAAGCGACCCCACTCGAGCCCGGTGTGAAAATGCCCCTGCATTACAAAACTTGTCTGGTAAACCTTGAGATGTGCTTTCTAGTGATGTTCTAGGCTAATGACAGAAGAATTACCAATTGAAGCAAGGCTCCAACAAGGTCTGTTAATGTTGGGATTTGGGCCCATTCATATCTGCTAATAGGATCCCACGCGACCATCAAATGATAGCACGAACTGAGGCACCATTTCATAGTGCAAATAAGCTCAATCACTTTAACTTCTCTACCTCTCCTAAAATCACAAGTAAGCCTACCCTCCCTTGGGAAGCCACAGATCCAACCAAAAAGCAGCCGACGAACTATTATCAATCAAGTAGCAAATGAGCAATTTGCTTTCTCCCAAACGTTGGCGCCAAGTCGCCAAGACCACGAGAATCACCCAACACTCGGTACCACTCAAGGTGTTCCAAAACGGTAACGGTGGCCGTAACGGCCACCACCGTTACCATTATGATACGAGCCATAACGGCCATTACAGCCCCGTATTAGCCGTTACGGCCTTTTTGTATTTTTTGAAAATTGTTGTTACTAAACCGTTACGGCCCGTTACAAGACCTTTATGGCCCGTTTTTCTGTAACAGCCATTACGACCGTTTCGACCCCGTAACGCGCAACGGTTATGACCGTTAACGTTACATTACGGCCGTTACGTAACCGATTTTGAATACCATACTACCACTAGGAAGCAGATCTATTAACTTTTCATGGACCTAGTTGCACCAAAGAGTTTGGCCACTTGTAGGAATTTCCAAAATTGTGCAAGCAAGCTGGCCTTGTTCAAATCTCAAAGCTTCCTTAGACCTAAACCGCCTTCGTTCCAAGAAGATGTGATGATATCCTGGCTCATATTCTGGATACTTTTGTAAACTCAGAGACAATATCTAAATAGATCCTCAATTTTGCTTAAGACAACTTTAGGAATGAAAAAGCTCCTGCCCAGAAATTTCGGAAGCTATAGAGGATGGGCTTGACGAGTTCGAGTCAACCTGTAGGAGAGGAACTTGAGCTTCCAATTGCTCAAGTTGGATCTAACCTTACCAACAAGTGAAGGCAAAGGTCAAAGCTCATCCTGCTAGAGAACAACAAGAGGCCAAGGTAGCAGATAGCCATGATTCATCACAGTACCCCTAATTCTTCACTGAGATCCAGTATAAGGGAAGGATCCATATTGGAGGAAAAAAAAAAAAAACTTTCTCAGCAAATGACTTGCATCTTGGTGTGCTTCATGGACATGATACAGGAGATTCATTAATTGGGTGACAACAGGTCAATCTCCTTCTCCCATGCACTCCTATTCCTTAATAAGGCACAGGTACGACAAAGATATGCAACAAATGAAGCATGGATATGGTATGGGTACAGATTTTACACATAAGATTGAAGAAATGGACAAATATGATATGGATACATTACCCAATTTGGAAGCATCTGGTTAGCATAGCAAATATTCTAAGGGAAGGCAAAGCTGAAGAGGATGCCTGAGCACATTGGGGAGTATTGGGGACAATTTCCTCTTGTTGTAATAGCTTGCGTTCTTCCACTTTCTTTCAGTAGAATTTGTGGCTATCGACAAAACAAATGAGCTCTTTCTAATTTCTCTCCCTAATAAAGGAACTCTTTCTCAACTGAGGCAAATTGAGTATCATAAAGCACTAGACATTATTGCATAGCACAAACATGGAAAATCCAAAGTAGAATCTACCATTTGGAAGAAAAGAAGAATGGATTAACAATTCAATAGTTGAGGACATTTTCTCCGCAATTCCATCTAAATATTGGGTTATTTTTCATACCTTAGTAGTATACGACATCCCAGATCTAAAGGAAATGTCTGGTCTGAATGCATAGTCGTCATTATTCATCTCATCACTATGAGCAAAATAGGTGGCAGCTTTCTTCAACTTCCCATCCATCCCATCTGACAATGAATTGAAACTCTCATCCAGGCCATCCATGAATTGATAGTTATTGCCATCATTTCCTCTAGAGCCGGTACCAAATCTTCCACGGGCCTTTTCAAGCCTATCAAGCTTTTGATAAAAGGAATCGGTATTTGGAATGTTTTCTGAAACTCCACTAAAGATACGCTGCTCAAAATCGTCAGCCGACTCAAAGAAACCGCTACTTTTCCTTTCATTGCCATCACCACCTGTTTGAGGATCAAAGGCACCGATTATAGGATGAAGAATATCCATTAACGACCTATGGAAGAGAATCTAAAGAGATAGCTGATGTGTTAGATGCATTTGATATAACATACTTTATGTAGAAAAAATTGTATTAACACGATCAACTCATAAAAACACAAGCTATAAGCATAATATTAGGTTTGTTTGGGTCATAGTTTAAAACATCTTCCAATACGACTTGGCATCGTCCTAGATGTATCAGTTATGGTTCAAAACAATACGAGTTGCTAGACTGAAATGGGACTGAAAGTGACCAAAGAAGAAGGGTTCGGACCAATACGGGGCGAGTTGTCCAGTTTCCACCCCCTGGCAAGTTGCACAACAAAACTGCCATTTAAATCCTTGGTTTGGGTAGGGTATCTCACAAAAGCAGGATTAAGCTAACCCCAATTTTGGTAGGCCTCATGCCCCGCATGTCAAACTATCTTCATTAAAGTGGCGCTTTCTCCTGCTTAATTAGCATGATGGAAGTATAGAAAATAATAAACAAATCGGAAATTACGATTAAGCAGAAGAAATTGCTGCTTTAGCAGCGCGAATCCAACATGGTGGATGCACCTACAAAAATCAGGATTAGGTTAATCCTGCTTTTGCAGGATTGCCTACCCAAACTAACACTTGGCAAGAACCAGGAAAATCTGAAGGACTTAAAGCATACATAATAAACATAGTTTTGCATGCCGCTATGAATCAGCAACAATTCAACTGAATCTAACCCATAAGATGGCGGTGCTAACCAGAATCATTAAACAACAACTAGAATTGTAAAAGTATATGCACAAACGCATGCATGGAAACCTCTGCAAAGCCTGAAATTTAGAGAGACACTGTCACAAAGAGACCAGTCATCAAAATCCAATGATTTGAACCTTCTGGTGTGAGTTGTGATAACATAATCATATGCATCCATGCATTTCCTGCCAGAAGATTAATCACATCAAGAAAAGCTATCTGCGATGCTCCAGTTAATGGTCAAGAAAAGCTATCTGCGACAAGGTGTCCCGTATCGGTATCGGTTGGCATAACGGTGCCCTCCAAAACCAATACGGATACGGGGGCGTAACGGCGATACGGAAGCGTAACGGCCCGTAACGGCGCAATTTTTTTTTTTTGCCAAAAAAATATGAAAAAATATTGATTAAATCCGGAATATTCTAAGCATTCCAAATATGCATTCATTTATAAATTGGAACATGTTTATGGTGGTGTAACGGTCCACTCTTTGGTGAGAAGTTGTATCGGACTGTCTGATTAATTTTTTAACCAGGTAACTTGAATTTGACTATAAAATTCATATATTTAATTTTTTTAAATATGTAATTTATATACTTAACAACTTGATATCATTTCTCCCAATAGTTCTTTAAAAAAAAATGAAATTAAATTCAGGTAGATGGCATTAGCAATTTGGGGCTGACTTGGAGGACCAATCTATTCTCCAAATCAGCCTCAAATTCATGTCATTTATTGTCATTATCCCACTTATAAATTGGTGGACATTTATTAGATAGTGAATCATAAAAATAAAAATAAAAAATAAAAATCAGAAGGCCGTATTTTAAAAAATAAAAGCTCACAAATTAACAATTAAAACTATTCAAATAATTTGATTTTGGTATTGTGAGTTAGCAATTGCAGTCCATAATTTAATTGTCAAATTTTAAGTTAATATATGTCTCGTGTACAATTTTTTAAGGCTTGAATTAGGAGGGACTCAAATGTAAAGTGCAGCACACGTGTCAAAGTTTTTTGGGCCCCACCTGTGATGAATGTTTTATATCCACAACGTCCATTCATTTTGCCAAATAATTTTAGGGCATGAGCCCAAAAATGAAGCACATCCAAAGCTCAGGTGGATTGCACCATAAAAAACAACAATAATTAAATGTTCACCGTTAAAAATTTATTGGGGGCTAAAAAAGTTTTAGATCAAGCTGACATGTGTGTTTTCCCTTCATCCACGTCAATGTGACCCAATTAATAGGTTAGATTGAAAATAAACATTACAGTGGACTTTAAGAAAATTTTAATGGTGAGCATTCTATAACCACTTTTTCCTATGGTGTGGTCCACCTAAGATTTGGATATTACTAATTTTTTGAATCCTGACCTAAAATGACGTGGCAAAATGGATGGACGATACGAATAAAAAATATACATCATAGTGGGGCCTACTCGGGTCTGATCAGATTGGATGGAGAATAAACGTTACCGTGCGCCCTACGAATAACCGTGAAAATCATTATCTCTGTTGCTATTTTTGGTGTGGTCCAGATGATCTCTGGATATAATTCATTTTTTGGGTGGTGCTCTAAAATGATCTCTGAAAATAGATGAACGGTGTAGATGTAATAAATACATCACTGTGGAGCCCATATAACTTTGATCTCCTTTGAACCGTTCGTACAACTCGGAGCTCGAGGAGTGTCAGCGCTCGTCTTTGCGTGACACGTACCTACAGCAGTAAGCAGCTGGCTGCTGCAAATTAAAAAAAAAAAATGGGGAGAGAGGGAAACGAAAAGAAAAAAAGAGGGAAAGAAGAGAAAAGAAAAAAAGAGGGAAAGGGGGAAAGAAGAGATTGAGAGAGAGAGAGAGAGAGGAAGAAGAAGAAGAAGAACAGGAAGAAGCAGCTGCAGCCGCAGCTGCTCGAGAAGAAGAAGAAGAAGAAGAAGAAGAAAGAGAAGAAGAACAAGAAAATAAAGGAAAAAAAGGTACATTTTTTTTTTGTTTTTTGTTTTTTGTTTTTTTTTTTAAGGGCCCGTCACAGCCGTTACGGGTCCGAAACGGCCGTTATGGCCCGTAACGTCCCCATAACGGCCGTTACAGTCACAGAATTTCGTAACGGCCGTTTCGACCCCGTATCGCGTAACGGGTCCCACCGTTACCATTACGTATCGGCCGTTACGGCCGATACGTAACCGATTTGGGATACCCTGATCTGCGATGCTCTGGTTAATGGTCACTGCTTTCTAGTTATCATATAAATTGGAACTAAGAATAATTCCTGACACTAGGTTCATCAAACCCGTGTCAAATTGCAAGTGTTGATTGAGTGATGAAGAAAGGGGAGAACCCAAAGAAAACCAAAAATATAATGGAAATAGTTTTTTCCATAGAATTCATTGGCAATAGATTTTAAAACTACACAAGGAGAAAGTACCCCTTGCATCAAACACCATGTGCCAAAAAGGCTTTCCTATCGCTCATCATAATGGAGATGATCATAGTGGATATGCACCCCCTGATTCACATTCTCCACTAAGGTCAAAACACAACCTTGGCAAGATCCAAAATGGAAATGGTCACTCCATATGATATCCATAGGCAGTTTCAAGATTATCCTGGCCTGTTGATGTCAGATGGCTAGACGGTTATCAAACTTCAACTAAGCTACCATTTTGTAAATCCGACCCCAGATAGCCGGGACATGGATATGATGATGATGATATGATCATCAACCAGACAATACAAACTGTATACTTATTTCTTCAGTTTTTACAAGTGGAGCCTATGCTCCAGGGACCAAATCATTGGTCCAATGCAGCCACCATGGAGGGACCATGCCTTGAAAATATTCTCCGATCCTTCCGATTTGTAGTGTCTAAACAGATCGTTAAGAAGGAAAAAAACAGAAATTGTCCAAATTCCACGAAAAAAAAAGAAAAAAAAAAAAAGAAAAAAAAAAAAAGAAAAAAAAAAAAGAAAAGAAGAAAAAGGCCAGATCTTGGTGGCTGGGATCTTTCAACATACAAGATTTTTGTGGCACGGTCCATCCATCGTTGAGGGGCACCAAACAAAGGACGTGGAACCAGGTGCCTCACTTGTACAAACTAAAAACCTGAGCATATGTGAATATCCCCAACTCGAGGATCATATAATTCCCCACAATTAAATACCTTCAAAACATACAAATGGATACGCCTAATTGCTAATGTTCAAATAACAATTCCATCAAAACATAGAAACAAGCCTAACAAGAAGAATAAAAAGAAACAACTAAAAAAGGTATGAAACAGCCCAACCAAAAGAAAATTATTCTAAGAACCCCTATTGCAATCACGATGAGGACATTCTCAAATTGTAAAGTTTAAAATGACCAGAAAAATTCACTTCATGTTATTATGCCAATAAGTAATTGACCCATCTCAAGCACAGTTCTTAAAAGTCGGTTTATGAAATCAATCTGCTCATGGTCCCGACCTAGTAAAACTCATCAAGTCTTGTTGAAGACCAGCAAATGACACAGTGACTCATCCCAAAGAAATTAATCTCTCAAAACTGAGTCAGCTCAGTTCTCGATGATTTTTTATTCGACATTGTCCAGAGGACCAGTGGCCACCTAGATTTCGCCAAGCAGTCATGAAAATCAGCCACAAATAGACAGACAAGGCTATGATAACAACAATGACAACGAATCTCAAGTTGGAAATTCCTATGGAAATGTCTATCTATTGTAGAAATCTGATAAATTTTCCTCCAGCATAATGCCATTTGTCCAGTAATCTCATGGGCAATAACAGCAAGAAATGTGTACAAATGATGAAATATGCATATAAAAAGACAAATTAACCTGAGTTTGACTTCATTGAGAACGTTCTAATCATCCATGGGGCGCGGAATTGGCACGATAAGCCACTTACAGATCTTAACATCATCGGAAGACATTTCATTTCTCCTGAAAAATTCCACCATAAAAGAAAGGAAGAAGAATGAAAGAAAGAAAAATCATGTCATCGAGTCGTCTTACCTTGTTCAACCAAATGAAGTGTACTAGTTACTACAAGGATTATACAATCCTCGAGCAAGAACATACATGGAATACTCAACAAGCAGGACCTTGGTTCAGTGATCTAGACTATTGGTCTGTTAGGCCCCACTACAGATGGACCATGGGCCAAAACTCCCCTCCGGTTTGACAGCCCTAGCATTTCAATACATCAGCCAAAAATAAATGGTTAGATTGAGAAATACAGCAACAGCCCACATTCAACTGAAAACAGGCCTACCAGTGCTAGCTAGGATTGTGCAGTGTGGAAGACTTTCCAGGCATAGTCCATCCCTGTCGGGTCCTAATGGAGCATGGTCCCGATTGCAAAACCATGGGCCTCACTTGGACAAACAGAATAACCAAGTAGCTGGCAAGAGGATTGTATAATATGAACAAAAGGTATTCCATAACTCATGAAAAAAAAAAACCATGTTTCTGCCCATAACACTGTTCTGGGTCCATTACGACAATTACGGGCCATTTTTTTCCATAACAGCCACTACAAGCCATATTTTAATCTTGTATCTCCATTTTACTGACCTTGTGTCGTTCTGAAGCGGGTCCAACTCTTACTACTAATATTACTTAGGTCATAACCTAAATGATGGCTTCTCCTAAGTTCGATTGATATCAGTCTTTGTAATTTGGGTCTGACCGATGACATGTACACTTACTTTTTTCTATCTAGGATGCAGTTTAATAACTAATGGTGGTTGATTGTTTACAAACATCACGCATGGTGAGGGAGCGATCTTATTCTTTATAACATGTGTTGATGCACACAAAAGAATAAAAACGTAAGTCTTATAGCCTTTGGTTTCCCGATGAGGATAATGTTGCAATTCCCTGGGGGTTCGCAGCATAATCAAGGTGGAGATCGGAGATCGCCGTAGAGATCATGAGGGCGAGAAGAAAGCAAGGGCCAACAGTAAATGCAGTCGAAAGAGCAGGGAAGAGGAACTGATGATCACTCCTAGGGTCTGACCGATGGCATGTACACTTACTTTTTTCTATCTAGGATGCAGTTTAATAACTAATGGTGGTTGATTGTTTACAAACATCACGCATGGTGAGGGAGCGATCTTATCCTTTATAACATGTGTTGATGCACACAAAAGAATAAAAACGTAAGTCTTATAGCCTTTGGTTTCCCGATGAGGATAATATTGCAATTCCCTAGGGGTTCGCAGCATAATCAAGGTGGAGATCGGAGATCGCCGTAGAGATCATGGGGGCGAGAAGAAAGCAAGGGCCAACAGTAAATGCAGTCAAAAGAGCAGGGAAGAGGAACTGATGATCACTCCTAGGGGCGATCGGGATGGAGGAGTCATAGCAGATCTTGAAGATGGAATGCCAGGAAGATGATCTACTTACCAGGAAAGGACGTCTAAAGAGGAGTTTTGCATAGGAGCGAGGCACTGGAGATATCAGGGAAGGCTGCATCCAGGCATTCTCAAGGTGGTGGTGACCGACGCAATCAACTAGCCATCATCAGAAGGGAAGACCATCGGGAAGCGTCTACTAGGAAGGGAAGCAGCAAGCTATAGTTGGCAAAGGCTCGCTGCAGAAGGGCGGTGGAGCTGTCGACGAAGGATTGGGGGATGATGTTGACGAAGTGAGCTGGAAGAGGACTGAGATGAAAGGAACACAGGCCGGGAAGAAGTTAGGATCGCAACCAAGTCCTATCCCGAAACTCCCACCCTTTTTGTGGAGAACTACCTGGGAGGATGGACGGAGGTTAACCTCAAGAGGGTCTTTGGGAGGATTGAAAAGGGGGATGGGGTGGTTATCCCTAGATGGAAAGGAATGGGCAAGCCAAGATGATTTGCCTTCATTCAGTTGGAGAGGGTGGAGGAGGTGGATGTAGTGACAAAGAATCTCAACGCTCGAGGGGCTAAAACTATCAATTCAATGAGCTCGATATGGTCCAAACTTTGTGAATCAACATATTTCCACTAAGAAGTTGAAGAAAGGTGGGGTGGAGGTGATGCGGGAGAGGAAGTCTCTCCACTAGAAAGTTCAAAACCCTGAACCAATCCAAAGGCCTTCTCCCCATAGGTTCTTGCTTTGGGGAATTGGTGGCAGTGGATCCGGCAACAAAGGGGAGGGTGGAAGCAAGGTGCACTAGATTGTGCATTAGGAGGAAGAGATTAGTGTTGGTGTCGTAGAAGACTACAGTGGCTGTCGGGGAGGTTTGGGTGACGATGGGAATGGGAATGGGAATGGAAATGGAAATGGAGGGACGACAGGATGGTTCCAATGTAGGGAAGGGAGGTAGGGAGACGAGAGCTGGTGAAGGGCGGTCAGTAATAAAAGAAAATTTAGTGATTGGAAGGAGATCTTGGGTTCAAGGGAGATTGAATTAGAGGAAATTCTTCACAAGATTCATGATCTCGACCTACAGGCGGAACACTTGGATCTATCTGAGAAGAAAGCTCTCCAAGGAAAGTTTGGAAAAGATTATGTGAGCCAATTAGAGAAGGAGATCAAGTGGAAGCAAAGATCGCAGGCTAACTGGTTAAAAGAGGATGATAAAAACAAAAAGTTCTTCCACGGTATTACTAGTGCTTAGGCTTAGTGTAACAAAATGTCTACTATAGAAGTGGACAGTAGACGATTTGATGACAAAGATAATATCTGTTTGGCTATAGTTCAATTCTACAAGGAGTCATTGACGGATAAAGGTTGGAAAAGGCCAGGGGTTGCCGTTCACCTAGCGAGGAAGCAGAGTCACCTGAGAAGTCGTTTGGTGAAGAGGATGTCAAGAAAGTTGTGGACGCCTTGGGGAGGGATAAAGCACAGGGGCAAGATGGGTTCCCGATTGCGTTCTTCCAGGTTTTTTGGGAGATTGTTAAGGGAGATGTTTTGGATTTCATGTGAGAGTTCTATGATCAAGGAAGGCTTTCGAAAGATATTGGGGCTTCCTTTATTGCCTTAGTTCTGAAAGTATCAAGAACAAAAAACCTAAAAGACTATTGGCCAATTAGTCTTATCAGGAGTGTCTACAAAATTCGTGCGAAGGTTCTAGCACAAGGTTCAAAGAAGTGCTAGTAGGTGTAATATCTAAGTTCCAATGAGCCTTTGTTGAGGGAAGGCAAATCCTTGATAGCGCTTTTATAGCACATGTATGCATCGACTCAAGGTTCAAGGACAGTTTAGGCAGGGTGGTTCGCAAGCTAGATATTGAAAAAGCTCATGACCACATAGCTTGGGGTTTTTTGGACTACATGCTTGGGAGAGAGAACTGGTTCGGTGTTAAGTGGAGGAAATAGGTAAAGGAACATTGATGCAGGACATGGAAAATTAAATATGATATGCAAGATTTCAGGCTTAGATCCTACTAATTAAGAAACAATCACACAAATTCCACGTCCCACATGAAAATCCAAACATTCAATTAAAAAGGGAAATTTATGCGGGTCCAAGCCGACACAGGCTAGGACTGGACCAATAAAAATTATGAACCAAACAATACTCAAAGATAAGAAATAATCATCCACGTATGCATAGTAATCAGTCCCTAATCCAAGGGATTCAGAAATTCCAATTCGGGGAACCCTAGGGTAAGAAAATTGGCAAATAACTTAGGGAAAAAGTAATCTAGGACTAGGATTCATGAAAAACGGCTATGAGAGGATAAAAACCTGAGTCGAAAGACGATCCCAAGTGTGAACAGCAACAATGGCCAGACGGACGTGTGTGTGATCCCGGCCGCACATGTGTGGGGCCCACTATTCAGAAAAAGGCCACCTTGGCCCTGGTCGGCCAAGGATGGTCTCTAAAACCTCCAAATCTCAGCTCGATCCGATGTACGGTTTGTGCGTGGTGCTCCGTCGAAGTTTCAGCTCGCCTGCGGGCCAAAATCTGGAAACCTGTTGTAATGAAGAAATCTGATGCAATAAAAGAATGAATTCGAAGTACGGATAATGGGGGAAGATGGAAAAAAAAGATGATGGAGGATGGGGGTGAATCGGGATCGATGTAGCTTCGCACCACGGTAGTTAGCCCTTCGAAAAGGGAGGGCTTCACACCCACTTTTGAATTCTTCCACAACTCATGAAGAGAGCAGAAAAATAAAGCAGGAATTTTTTTATTAACTTCAATGAATGAAAAGAACTACAATGGGTGCCTATTTATAAGGAGAACCATATACCCAAAAACTCGCACCATGTGCGACACCTATTACTTGGCGATGAAGTAAACTAAAATAAAAAACCAAACAAGGAAATCTAAAGCGTTCACGATGTTCTAAATAATAACAATAAGCAAAACCTAAAATATAAAACCAATCCGACGAGTGGGCCACGATCATGAGATCCCATAGTGGGCTTTTCTTGACTATCGGGCCACTTTTCTGAACCAAAACTTGACTTCTAGCTAGGAAGCCCTCCCTAGACGTCGTCATCGAGCCAGATCGATGGTGGGGTCATCCTTCTACATACGTACGTGCGTAGGGGGCGGCGTGAGTGCGCTTGTGCGCGTGATGTCCCCATCAAACATACTAGCTTTGCTTGGTTCTTGGTCTTGGTGAATGGCTCTCCTAAAGGGTTCTTCCAAAGCTCGCGGGGAATCAAGCAAGGACCCTCTAATCTTTTGTTTGTGGTAATGGCCGAAGCCTTACGTAAAATGATCGATCGTGAGCAAGAAGTTGGCCTCTTCCATAGCTTTTGTGTTGATAGGAGGAGCAATCCTACATCCATCTCCAATTTGCCGATGATATGCTTCTATTCTGTGACAATGATGCAAGTATGGTGGAAAAGCTTAAGTTGGCCATCCAATATTTTGAAGTTGTTTCAGGGTTGAAGGTATAAATATTTCCAAGAGTGTCATGTTGGGTGTTTGCATCCCAAGAGAGGAGTTGTTGTAGCTAGCTTCCTTGTTTGGGGGTGAGGCGGGCGAGTTTTCATCTGCTTACCTTGGCCTACCTCTCAACATTGGTAAACTAGCTAACATTTGTAGATATAGCAGTAGAAACGGTGGAAAGGAAACTTGCTAAATGAAAGATCAAGTATCTTTCTCTTGGGGGCCACATTACTCATTAAAGTTGCTCTTTCTAATTTACCTATCTACTTTATGTCCTTATTTTGATACCCAAAGTCAATTCTAATGAGAATTGAAAATTTAAGGCGTGACTTCTTATTGCAAGGGACGGATGGTGCTAATAGTTTTCATATGCTAAGATGGGGTGAGGTGTGTAAAGCCTATTACAGAGGAGCTGGAATTAGAGATTTGGAGTATTGAATAGGGCTTTGTTCGGCATGTGGCTTTAGAGGTTTGCGACAAAAGAAGGCGCATTTTGGAGGGACACAATTGCTAATAAATATGGTTGTAATGTAGGTGAATGGTGCACAGAGGAATCCTCTCTATATAGGGCTTCGAATATTTGGAAATGGATTGCTTCTGTGAAATCATGCTTTAGTAAAGGGGTTAGAGTTGCACTAGGGGTTGGGGAGAAGGTAAGGTTTTGGAAAGATGCATTGATTGGGGAAGTAGTATTGCATTCTCGATTCCTAGGAATTGCTCATGTATCTACGGATGAGAATGTTCGAGTGGCCCAATGCTTCTCTCACGTTGATGATTTTGTGGTGTGATCCGCTCCACGTCTTCCATTCCTTTCAGATGACAAGGTGGTAGAATTAGCATCTCTCCTTAATCACATCCATTTATATTGCCAGGTTATCGGAGAGAATGATAGGATGATTTGGCGTATGGACAAATTTGGGTGCTTCTCGGTGTGTTCTTTTTGTAAGATGTTGCACCAGCAATTGCCAAGGGAGGGATCTATATATACCAAGCATGTTTGGCTCTATAGTGTTCCTCCGAAGGTTGATTGTAATTTTCTGCCTTTGCCTAGCTTGTTGGTAGAGGAAGGGTGTTGACCATGGACAATCTCCAGAAAAAGGATATGATATTGTCAAATGTTTGTCTGATGTGCATGGCTAGCTCAAAGCTTATTGATCACTTAATCATCCATTGCTCGTTTGCTTCTTCTGTTTAAAACGGTATATTCTCCAAGTTTCATATTTCTTGGGTTTCACCAAACTCTGGACAGCAGTTCCTTATAGGGTGGCATGGTGTGATGGTTGGAAAGAACTTCTCAGTAATTTGGCCTCTGCTTGTTGGCTGGTCTATAGGCATTATGAGAAGAAAGAAATGGAAAATGCTTTCAAATTTTGAGCCACGATTCGAGCTGAGTTGCTTTGAGGGTGGAAGGTCTTGTTAGCGAATGGGTATTAAGCTCGAGTGATGTTGATTGTAATTTTCTGCTATAAATTTTGGGGTTTTTTTTTTATATTTCCTTTGTATAGTTTTTGTGCCGTGTTGGGGCTTTTTGTTTACAAAAAAATTTGTTATCTTTCAAAAATAATAATAACAGTTGACAATTTTTAGAACCTTGTTCCTGGTAAATGCAATATTGTGTGTTGTAAATGATCATTTGTTTACCATATCCTCCTGTGAATATACCATCGCCACTAAATATCGTCCACAAAAGCAAGCCACTTACCAAGCAAAAGGTGGGGCCCAGTGTCTACTGACCAAAAACGTTAATATTTAGCCTCATTATCAATGGCTTATCCATCCAAAACCTTCTAATAGAAAAATCTCAAGCCTTTAATAGGAGGCCCAACAATCAAACGACTAGGAAGGAATGTACAATAACAGTCCACATTTAATTTTAAAAAGGCTGAAATATATCCTCCATTTCCAGGGTTTTTGGGTGTGGGCACAAGGTCATGAATTACCGCTTCCAATTACCTTGGAACGTACAATAAAACTATTTCTCTTATGGTTAGTTTGCTAGACATTGAACCAATCTCATTCGATATTTTGGATAATTCATCTGGCAATTTCTCTGAAAGTTTTGCCTGTTAAATCATTAAATATGGAATCAACATTCATTTCTATGATTTTTCTTGATCTAACATTCTTTTCAGCATTAAATCGCTTTCAGAAGTCTCTAGGTTCTATAACTCCTTTCTTCCTTTCACTTTCTCCTTGTCTCTTCTTAGTTCAATCAAGCTTCTTATTTGTCTTACTCTCTTCAACTTTAACTCTTTACCTCTTCTAACCACCTATGTCTGAGCAGGAATCCGAAAAAACCAATTGCATGGGACTTCGCCTGTAAGTCACTTCCCACTTACAGAACTTAAAAGAAGCTGGCAATTGGAAGTAAGGAATTGGAGAAATAGGGGCTTTTGGGACCTTGGAATTGGAGGTAATTGGAATCCTCTAAAAGAAAGTTTTTTGAAATCCTCTCTAAAACCCATAAATCATGTGGGAGGGGAATTGGAATCCTTTCCAATGGCTACATTTTTTTGCCGTTGGAGGGGTTTCCTTTAAAAAGGCTATTTCCAATCCCTCAACAATATCTCTCTACAAAAATCGCCAGAATATAGAGCTTTCGTACCTGCTCTGACGTGTCGCTCTCCTGTCTTGCCCTCCCTCGCCGGAAATCTCGAAGGTCCCAGCACCCGAGCAGCTCGCCAGAAATCTCACCGCGCAGCTCCCCGTGCCTGCTCTCTCTCTTTCTCTCTTGGTTTCTCTCCGCCCCTCCTTCGGCGCTTCTTCCGCTGTCGCCGGAATCCCTTCTCTCGTCGATATAGTCTTCTCTCTCTTCGTCGCCACCCAACGAAAGAAACCCTCTAAACGCAGCAAGCGGATTCAATACAATGATGGAGTGTGATGCATCATGCATGCCGAAACGGATTGGCTACTGACCTTGCCATCAGCCAATGGCTAGTGGTCGGTGTTCTGTGGGCCCCACCATGATGTATGTGTTTCATCCATGACGTCCACCCATTCATTCATATCATCTTATGGTTTGAGCCCAAAAATGAGGTTGATCCAGATCTCAAGTAGACCGCACAATGTTGATTGAACGCCCACCATTAAAAAACTTCTTGGGCCACAAAAGTTTTGGATCAATCTGATATTATTTTTTTCCTTCATCCAAGTATTTATTACCTAATCAATGGGTTAGATGTCAAATAACCACTACAGTGGGGCTAGGAGGTTTTTAATGGTGGATGTTCAATCACAACTGTCTTCCGATGGTGTGGTCCACCTTAGATTTATATATATCTCAGTTTTGGGATTAAACCCTAAAATTATCTTTCAAAATGGATGGACGGTGTGGATAAAACACATATATCATGGTGGGTCCACATTGCACCGACCACTTGGCCACCGGGCTGGTGGCAGCGTAACTAGCCAAACTACGTCCGATATACACGCTTGGAGCTAGGCAAAACAGATCCGATCCGGTGGATCCTACCGATCTGACCCGATTAAAACTGAACCGACGGTCTGTATTGGTGCGAATTGGGTAGCCCCAACCAGATCCGATATCTTTTCGGGTGTAGTTCGGATTAGTCCTCATCTGACCCAACTCAATCTGAAATCCAATTCGAGTGGATCCGATTTGGACCGATTCGATCCAGACCATGCCCAATGACCATTTGTTTGGTGTGGTTCAAGTTCATGGAACTAAAAATCCAAGCAGCAAAAGTTTTCAGAAAATGTAAAAGAAACTTCAATTCCTCCTGAAAAGGTGGTCCCTCCAATATGCCCCTTTACAACATGACTCCCTCCAATATGCCCCTTTACAACATGACCCTCTTCCATTCCTTCAAGTAGAGAGGATGCAAAAAAAAAAAAAACAACAGGGGCACAACTGCACAAGAGACAAGCCAGTAAATAGGAATCATGCACCCCCTCTGAAATGTGGAAGCGGATTGGCTGGTGTGCCGCGAACTATCAATATGGCTAGTGTGTTGATGTCACGAAGTTCGGTGGGTCCCATTATGAGGTATGTGTTATATCCAAACTGTAAGTACATTTGTAGATCTCGTCGTAAGTCTTGAGCAGAAAAATATGACAGATCCAAATATCAAATGGACCACACTGAAAAACATAGCGGGGGATTGAACGCCTACCATTGAAATCATCTTGGGGTCACAGAAGTTTTGGATCAATATGATATTTTTTTCCTCTTCAACCAGGTGTATGTGACCTTATGAACAGATTGGATGGAAAATAAACTTTATAATGGGCCCTACAAACATTTTAACGGGGAGAATTATTGTCCCACTTCTATTTGTGGTGTGGTCCATTTGAGCTTTGGATATGAATTATTTTTCGGCTCATGATCTAAAACGATCTCTCCAAATGTATGAACGGGGGTGGATATGATAAATACATCATTTTGTGGCCCATGTAACTTTGATCTCTGAACCGTTCGTACAACTCGGGAGCTCGAGGAGTATGAGCGCTCGTCTTTGCGGAAACGGATTGGCTGCTTCCCGGTGTTCGGTGATCTGTGGGCCCCACAATTATGTATGTGTTTCATCCATTTTTACGGATCATTTTAGGGCTTGATCAAAAAATTGAGATGGATGTAAATCTCAGTTGGACCACACTATAGGAAAACAATAGTGATTGGATATCCACCATTAAAATCCTCCTAAGGCCCACTTTACTGTTTATTTGATATCCAATCTGTTTATTAGGTCACACATGCTCAGATGAAGGGAAAAAACAAAAATCAGCTTGATCCAAAACTTGTATGCCCCCAAAAGGTTTTTACTGGTCGACGCTCATTCGGAAATGTTTCCTATAATGTGGTCCACTTGAGATTGGGATATAACTCATTTTTCGTCTAATATTATAAAATGATCTGAAAAAATAGATGGACGGTACGGATGAAATATATACATCATGGTGGCACCCACAGAGCACCGACCATTAGCCATTGGCTGATGGCAGGGGGAGTAGCCAATCCGTCTCCCGTCTTCGCACGACACGTACCCACACCAGCCATATTGGTGTGTGTGGTACACCAGCCAATCCACTTCCCTGAAATGTGATTTCCACATGGAGCAATGTACAACAGGGAGCAGATTAGGTTAGACGCCGGATCCACCGACGTGAGTGGACCCCTGACTGTGGGGCTCACAGTGAGGTATGTGCCTTAAATCCACACCATCCAACCGTTTTGAAAGCCCATTTCAGGGCATGGTCTCAAAAATGAAGCAGATCCATATCTTACGTGGACATTGCCACAAGAAACAGTAGTGATTGAATCCCCACCATTAAAAACTTCACAGGGCCTCAGGAATATTTATTTGCCATCCACCCGGTTGATAATGTCACAAAGATCTGAATGAAGATACCGTACAAATATCAGCTTGATCCAAAACTTCTGTGATCCATGACAAATTTTTAATAGTAGATTACCACTGTTTCCTGTATTACGGTCCACCTGAATTTGGATCTGCTTCATTTTTTGAATCTCGTCCTAAAATGAGCTTTCAATACGGATGGACTGCGTGGATGTAGTCACATACATCACAGTGAGCCCCAAGGTCAGGGATCTCACCTTATCCGCTCCCTGTACAATCATGTAAATTCGCTCGTTGTGGCTAACCAACGGCTTGAATTTAATTGTGCTGTACATCTAATGAACGGGTGGATGGAACTGCCCTGCTAGACTATTTAATTACAATACAATTCGGATTACATTAACAGTATCCTGGACCATCTAACGACAATACGATTTGCTCTGAAAATAGGTAGACCCACCACATCAAGGTGGTCCACCGAATTATAATTCGTCCACCCCAATTATAACCTTCTAGACCATGTGGGGTTCTCAAGGCATGAGCTGGGCTTACGTGTAAGGTGTTGTAAGCCCCAAATAGTAGCCTAGAAGCAATTTTATAACATGATTGTAGTCTCTAGCGAAGACCCTAGCATGTACAGTCCATAAACGATAATATCACTACCATCCAATCTGATTGAAAATATGCTATAATGAGTCTGTGGTCAATTTAACTCGCATGACGTAGGGTTGAATAAATACATTGAAATGGATAGCTTTCGTTCTCTCTGAAATATGAAATTTTTTTTGAACTATAAAATCGAGTGATTTTATTTTGTGGGCCACATGAAGCTTAAAATTGCTTTGGTTTTAACCAATGTGTGTATATTTTTCAATGAATTTATTATAATGATTATTTAACTTACCACGCATATATGTTATTTTGAGATATTAAAAATTATTTTTTTAATCTAATTCATTATTTTGTCCCACATGCAAAAACCGAAGTCCATTTTCTCTCATAAGTCATACACATTAACCAAGGGATGGCCGTTGTCCTAGCCACACTATCCCACCATAACCCGTTGCATGTCCGAAAATGATGGCCCCTACCTAACATTCCAGCACAGGAACTTCTTACGAAAGGCGAAAGGCTTTCGTGGTAAACCCGCATCCACCTAGCTCTTCCCTCCTCTAACAAGTATCCGACAAATGATGTGATGCCATGTTGGGGATAACACCTTTGTCAGTGGGGAGTGGATTAAGTGACACCCTGGATCCACCGAGGTGGGAGAGACCCTTGACTGTGGGGCCCACAGTGATGTATGTGACTACATCCACACCATCCATTGATATTGAAAGCTCATTTTAGGGCATGACCCAAAAAATGAAGCAATTCCAAATACCAAATGGTTGATTTTACAAGAAACAATGGTGATTGACCATTAAATACTTCTTGTGGACCACGGTAGCTTTTGGATCAAGATGATATTTGTGTGGTCTCTTTGTCTAGGTGTTTGTGACCTTATTAATAAGTTGGATGGCAAATAAACATTCCACTGGAATCCATGAAGTTTTTAATGGTGAGGATTTTGTCATGTTTCCTATGGTGTAGTCCACCTAAGATATGAATCAGCTTCATTTTTGGTACTAAACTCTAAAATGAGCTTTTAAAATGGTTGGACGGTGTCAATTTAAGGCACATACATCACTGTGAGCCCCAAAGTCAAGGGTCTCACCCACCTCAATGGATTCAAGGTCTCACATAATCAGCTCCCTTGTAGAGCCTACAGTGATGTATGTGACTACATCCTTGCCATGCATCCATATTAAAGCTCATTTTAGGAGAGGATCCAAAAAATGAGACAGTTCCATATATTAGACGCACAATCATACAAGAAACAGCAGTGATTGACTATTAAAAACTTATTGTGGACCACAAAAGCTTTGGATTAAGATGATATTTGTGTGGTTTCTTTGTTTAGGTGCTTGTGACTTCATCAATATAGGTTGGATGGAAAATAAAAATTATAGTGGAATCCATGAAGTTTTTAATGGGTGGGGATTCAATCACAATTGTTTCCTAAAATATGAGTCAACTTCATTTTTAGTATCATGCCCTAAAATAAGCTTTTCAAAATGGCACGGCGGAATTGATTTAAAGGCACATACATCACCGTAAGCTCCATAGTCAGGGTCTCACCCACCTTGGTTCCTAGATCGGCCGAGGTGGGGTGGACCCCTGATTGTGGGTCCCACAATATTACCTCAACAACACCTAATATGCTCCATAGATGGGACTTGTATCATGTTGTGTAGAAAGCGAGCGTATTAGCTATTACCCAGGTGACAACTTAGCTTTGTGGGTGTTATCCTTGCTGTGTGGGAACACCATGATGAATTTGTTTTATATCCCCTATGTCCATCCATTTTTTCAGCTTTTAAGGAGAGTATCTAAAAAATTGAGTAGATCCAAATCTCTAGTGGACCACACCACTAGAGGTGGTGAATGATTATTAAAATATTTCTTTAGGCCACAAAAATTTTAGATTAAAAAAGTGGTGAATGACTATTAAAAGCTTTTTGTATGCCACAAAATTTTTAGATCAAGTTAATTTTTATATTTCTACTCATCTAATTTTGCTTGACCTTATCAACAGGTTGGATAGAAAAGTTTTTAATGGTAAGTGTTCAATCATCAATATTTCTTTTGGTGTGGTCCACCTGAGATTTGGATATGCTTAATTTTTTGGGACTGTCTCCTAAAAAGGGCTGTACAAAAGGATGGACAGAGTAGATATACAACATATGATCAAAGTGGGCCCAACAGTAACTGTAACATCCACTAAGCTTTTACCCAGGCCACACGTAGTCCGCGGTCGTGTAGAACATGGTAGAACTTAGTTATAATATGTTAAAGTGAGCCCCCACCATGTTGTATGCATTATATGCACACCGTACTTATATTTTGTGAGTTCATTTCAGGACATGAATTTAAAAATGAGGAAGATACAAACTTCAAGTGGACCATACCGCATAAAGCAGCCGAGTTGAACGCCTAATTAAAAACTTCCTGGGGCCGCCGAAGCATTGGAGCATGCTAATGTTTGTGTTTTCCCTTTGTCCAGGACCATGTGACCTCATAAAGAGGTTGGGTGGAAAATGAACTTTGTGTACCCTAACATGGTTTCAACGGGGGGGTATTATTGTCCTTACTGTTTTTTGTGGTTTGGTCTACTTGAGCTCCGGATATACCTTTTTTTTTTTTTTAAAAAAAAAAAAAAAAAATTTAAATCATGCTTTAAAGAGCCTTTTTTTAATTTTATGCTTTACTTTTAAGTCACCGTCCTTCCTGTCCCTCTCGAAACTTACTTTACCAAATTATTACCCTGTTGTACGGGTGCATTTTTACCAGACGAAAATGTCCCTGCTTTATCAAAAATATAATTTCTGAAAGTTGTTGTTCCCTTCACATAGTTTAACCCTAGCAGTAAAACTTCCATTTTCTGATTTTTTCTTTCCTCTTTGAAATTGTCCACCCTAACACCAAATTCTTGTTTTCTTTTCTCATTTTGGTACGCGAATACTCTACCACAAAAAAACTATTTCCTGAAATTTTCTAATTTCTTTTTATTTCTTATTTTAGTCGAGGATACACTTGCCGCATACATCATTTTTGAGTTTCGTCAACCCAAGATAGGACGAAAATGGTACTTCCATCAAAGAAGCTACAAATGACAAGTATATTTCAAAGATTTGACTTCATTATGTGGACCCCACCGTATTTTGTATAATATATCTGCACCGTCCACAATCCAACTATTTTATTTAAATATTTTAGGGCATGAGCCAGAAAATGAGGCAAATTCAATGCTCATGGCCCACATTGATGCTTTTTTTTTTTTTATATCAAAGAACGAAGCTGAAGTGAAATTGAACGAAGATCGAGTGAAATAGACCGAGGACTGATTAAAATTGACTGTGAACTGAGTTAAAATGACTGCGAACTAAGTTAATTAACCGCGAATTGAGTTAAATTAAATGCAAACTGAGTTAAATTGATCACGAACTGAGTGAAATTGATCGAGGACTGCTTGAAATTGATATCTTGACCAAGAACTGTATGAAATTGACCGAAAAACTGAGTCAAATTGACCAATAATTGCTTGAAATTGACATCGTGTTGACCAAGAACTTGTGAAAATTGACCGATAACTACTTAAGCAAGTTCTCGGTCAATTTCACCACTTATCGGTCAATTTCACTCAGTTCGCAGTCAATTTCAGTCGGTTGTCATTCAATTTCACTAAGTTTGCGATAAATTTCACTTAGTTATCGGTCAATTTCACAAACTTAGGCGAGTTCTTGGTCAATTTCACTCGGTTATCGGTCAATTTCACTCACTTACCGAACAATTTCACTAAGTTCGTGGTCAATTTAACTCAGTTTAATATATCAATTTTAAGCAGTTATCAGTCAATTTCACTTACTCCCCAATTAATTTCACTTAGTTCGTAGTCGATTTCAATTAGTTCGCAGTTAATTTCACTCAGTTCGCGGTCAATTTCAATAAGTTCGCAGTTAATCTCGCTCAGTTCGCGACCAATTTCACTCAATTCGCGGTCAAGTTTACAATGTTCTCGGGCAAATATGCAACATATAACTTAAGAAATTGATTAAGAACTGAGTGAAAGAGGCCGCAAACTTGTTGAAATTCACTTATAAGTCGGGCATTTTGACTTGGAATTCACCAAAATTGACCGCCGACTGACACTATACTTTATGATTTTTCACTACAACAAGTCAACTTTCACACTATGCTTCATTAAATATTGAATGTTATTATTGATATATTTTCTAATTCATCATTGTAGTTGGCAAGTCAAATTGACTCATAACTAGAAATTGATATCATGTTGACTGAGAACTTGCGGAAATTGACCGATAAATTCATGAAATTGACTGAGAAATGAGTGAAAGTGGCTGAGAATTGAGTGAAATTGTCCGGTCGATTTCCACAAGTTCTCAGTCAATTTCGTGAAGTTGTCGGTTAATTTCATTCATTTCTTGGTCAATTTCCACAACTTCTTAGTCAATTGCACTCACTTCGCTGCCAATTTCAATTAGTTTGCAGTCAATTTCAGTTAGTTCGCGGTCAATCTCACTCAGTTCGCGACCAATTTCACTCAGGTCGCTGTCAATTTCACGATGTTCTTGGGCAAATATACAACATATAACTCGGGAAATTGACCGAGAACTGAGTGAAAAAGGATGTAAACTTGTTGAAATTCACCTATAAGTCGGGCATTTTGACTTGGAATTCACCAAAATTGACCGCTGAATGACACTATACTTTAAGATTTTTCACTACAGCAAGTCAACTTTCACATTATGCTCTATTAAATATTGAATATTATTGTTGATATATTTTTTGATTTATCCTTATAGATGACAAGTCCTCGCATAAGGGATTTGATACTGGAGTCCCAAACATATCCTGTAGATGTTCACTAACGTGGTGGTTTGATACTGTGAAGAGTGGTTTGGAGAAGAACAATAGTAGATTAAATATTTTTAGGCAGTCCCCATTCTCTTTTTTACTACACATTTCATCATTTAGGTTTAAAGGAGCTTTCTTCCACCTACTTTTTGAGAGATACAGAGGTGATCTTGTATTCGAGATATGGGGAAAAAGTTTAGAATTTATGGAGATGGACTTCACCCTAAAATAGGGCTGAAGATTGGAGACCTCTGTATACCCCAAATTCATCATACCAAGAAGTCAATAAGAGAGAATTACTTCAAAGAATATCCTATCTTAAAGAAACACGCACATGAGGTGTTCAATAAAATAGTTGACAACGATAAGCATGAAGATGTCGTGAAGGTAGCCCTAATATTATGCGTAGAATGGTTTGTTAGGGGAACCGACATGAAAAGTATGTGCAACACGGAGTATATTGACCTAGTGGATTCGTCGGAAGACTTCAATAACTATCCTTGGAGTAGTTTGGCCTTCTAGACAATGGTCGAAGGGGTCGAAAGTGCCGCGATGGCATCACATGGGTTTCGCTACAATGTCAATGGCTGCATCTTTCCTCTACAAGTAAAGACTTTTTTCCTTTTTTATTTGAATTTAGAGTTTTTGCTAAACTATAGTTTTTTAAGCCCATTTTGTCATTTCCCCGTAACAGATATGGGTCGTAGTGAGAGTATCGACGCTTAGATAATGTGTCATTTCATATTTTCCCTCCCAAATTTCACAATTTATACAATATCTAAGCTGAAAGGGTTGGAGGTATAAGAAAATTTATCAAATATTTGAGAGTAAAGATGTAAGCCAATTTATATCAAGCTAGATGCTTACTTATTGTAATATATATATTTTGTATTATATATGAACATGAAAGATGTTCTTTTGCAGACTGAATTAATCCTTACCTTGAAACCCACCAGTGAAGAACTGGAGATGGAGGCGTTCGTTTGGTCCGTGATAGATTTCATGTAAGATGTCATAAAAGTCTTCTTTTATGTTAAAATTTTATATTTACTTTGACATATTACATCTTTGATATATACATTACTTCATTTTGTAGGGCATTAAAGATGATGAGGATGAAGTTATGGAAGAGGGAGGGGGAGAGGGAGAGGAAGCGGGATATGATTTGGCATAAGAGTTGATGGAGGATGGGGAAGAGTTGAAGAAGAAGAGGGAATTGTTGGAGAAAGATAGGGAATAGTTGAGTTAGAAGGAAAAGCATATCAACGAGAGGGAACTCACACTAAAAGAGAGGGAAGAATTAATGGAGAATGAGTGTAACGCCCTGAAAATCGGGGGTCGAGTAGGTACCCAACTCACAAGTTCCAATGCATCACTTATGCAACATAGATAATGATGATTTGATGTTATCAATGTTAGTGCATAAAACATAAATGAGATTAAGCTAAATCAACAAATCATACTTCAGGGACAGTTGAATTTACGCAAGCGGAAGACTGTGATAAGTGTATAAAACGTATAAACCATTGTAGGTCCCCAAAGTATGAACGCATTGCCAGGTCAAATAGTTACAAGTATTATTTCAAAATATAAAATATCAAAAGTGATGGTCCACTACAAGTATAAGCCCTGAAGCCCCATCGATCAGAACGGTCTATAGAAACCCGCCTGAATACTGCATATATGAGAATGCCTCTTCATCATCCTCAAAGTCCAGCTCCGCCTCGCAGGCTGCGCCATCATCTGAAACTACAACAGGGTCTGGTTGATGTTTAAAACATCATCCCGTAACGTGGGAGTGAGTGATCAACTCAGTGGAATAATAAAGCAAAGGTTAACATGTTATCAATTCAGTCAAGCAGTAATGATAACGTAATACAACAATCAGGTCCTAAGTACTCTTGTTAATGCAAGAATGATATGAAATAATGATGCATGCCCTCACCTGCGCTCCCTCAGCGACTTCATCTCACGATCGCGGCATGAAACACTTCCTCAGTGCTTGACCTGCTACGTCAAAGGCACACGTAATGCGGTGCATGCACGTGATTAGCCAGGTTACTTACTTAGGTTTATTCATACAGCAGGATTGGGAAGCTAAGGTATCTCCTTTATATCATTTCCCAAACAATGATCTATTCTAGGGTCGTTAGTCCTAGCCAGTCTCATACGATGTTACGGTTACAGGTCATTACAAAGGGCTCATCACCTCGATGCATGTCTGGTTTATACTCTTGTTTATTACGGCAAGGCTCATCACCTTAGCGCAGTCTTAGAGTATGCTCGAGGTCACTATAAATGGCTCGCCACCAGACGTAGGCCGACAGCTCGAATACAGTATCTCATACCACCGTATTCGGCTCACGAGTTTGGGTTGCTCACTGGTCACTAGGGGAGGCTCGTCACCCCAGCGTAGGCTGATAGCTTGACCACGATGTCCTATACCACCATGCCCGGCTCATGAGTCTTAGCGGATTGAGGTACCAAGATTAAAGAGTTTTCACTGGTGAGTTTGGTACCTTAGATTTAAGTAGTAGCGTCCATACATGTTGAACATACATCGGGTCAATCGTGTTACTTGATGAGCTCGATTGGTACAAGCGTACGTTAACTTGATCGACATGGAATGCGTAAGCATTCCGCGTGGCCTAACCACTGTCGACAACTCAAGTACGACTCGGATTCATCGAACACGTCTGGTGTGGCGAAACAACCTCAAGTACCAACTCAGGACCTGTTACCGATTGCCTGGACTATACCATGGTCCCAAACACACTCCAAACAATGCATTTCACACGTGATAGTCAAGAACAACATGTGATAATCAATCCACACAGAGATCTTATTTGAGCATTTTAACAAACACATAGTGTACATGTCAACATACATAGGCATTTCATCATAAATCACATAATAGTAGATAGGTTACATAAGGAAACCATAAGTGCGGATAAGGGGGTTGAGGATCCTGTCTCAAAACCCTATTGCATACCATAAACAAGCATTTACTCATTCAGTCATTTTGTCAAACACTTAGACTACACATATTACATACATGTAATAACTTAGTTAAAACACATGTTATAACAAATCCTTTCACAAGGAGATGCCACGTATATAACGATCATGCATTCACAATTAATAATCATGGCAAGCATGAATCATAATTCCATATTCATTCAAGCATATCAACAAACACATGGATTTCATTATATTCAACATAGTTCATATATGTGTGTAAAGTGCGGAAAACATTGCATCTAAGCATGTGAAAGCATTCAAGTCAGTCATAAATCATTAACTGACATTGAAAACCTTGAAAACCATAACCTAAACATTTATAGTCCACAACTTACGCCAGTAAACAAGTATCGAACTCAGTTTGTATACCGAGTCTTTGTCTACGGCACAACGACAATCTACAGTATGAAATAGATTAGCTATTTCATCACTTACACGATTTGAAACCCTAAAACAGGTTAGGGCCAGGTTTTTCTTACCTAAGAACGGAATCGGAATCGCTCGTGTAACGATACAGGAATTGTGTTAAGCACGTGGAGCGTCAGAGAAAGATCCCGGCAACTAACTCCCACTCTCACTCATTTCTCCTCCCTTTCTCCTTCTCTTTTCTATATATTTTCTTCCTAGGGTTTGGAAATTCGTATGTGGTGAGAGAGAAGTGGGTTTAGGCCTTTATATAGGCCCAGGTCTGATGGAAATGGCCCCAGGGCCAAGGTATACTTAGGTTATATCCAAAGGGCGTCTGTTTCAGCCCAACGAAGCACTTCTGGTGGCCCTTCTTCTATTCGCGGTCGGACTTGAGCTCCCTGACATTGAATCTAGGTCAGGCTAAGTTTTCAGTCCAATCAGATTTACAGATCGATCGTGGCAGACCAGTTTCAGTTCAACGGTCACCGGCGCTCGATCAGGACCACTAGTGTACTGACATGTGTTGGAAATTTTTCCTGATCTGAGGGTGTAATTGGGTCAGATTTTGACAGTCTGAATCCTTATATTTAGACTTGCAAGTGAACAACTTAATTTACTTAAATTTGAGTTTATTTCTTAAAGGTATTCGCGTTTCTCACACACTTCGCTCCGGGCTTAAGTTATGCGTTTCTGGATACTATTAGGACTTGATTTCCGGGATGGTTGTCAAGTCCAACGAGGCGATCATATTCGTATAGTTTCGTAGTTATCGAACTTTGCGGTCCAGGTCCGATACGGAGTTTCGATGGGCTCCCTAGAGTAACTGGGACTTGAGATTGATATTAAGTTTTAAGATAATGTAGCGGTAATGATTCTGCATGGTTTGGGTCTTGTAGATCATATTTAAAGTGATTAGTGCTAATTTCACAAATAAACTAGTTTAGCACTAGTTAATTCCTGCCTAATTTCTAAAGGATTTGGTCCTGTGTGATTTTTGCCTGAGGTGGTACTTAGGCCTTTGTACGGATTTTTTCAAAACGTTACAATGAGAAAGAACTAGCACTAAAGGAGAGGGAACTCATGCTGAAAGAGAATGAGGCCTTGAGGTTAGAGAGGGAAGAGGTAAATGAGAGAGCTTTTCAAGATGGAGAGGGAAATGTTATTGAAGAAGAAGAAAGAATTGAAGATGAAGAATGAGAAATTGAAGAAGGAGAAGGAAGAAGTTACACGTGCAAAGGAAGAGTCAGAGAAGGGGAAGGTGGAGTTGAAGAAATAGATGGATGCGTTTCTAACAGAGAAGGGGCAGTTTTGGAAGGAGAACGAAGAGTTAGATAAGGAGGAGAAGTTGAAGAACAATAGGGAATCAGAGGATTTGGAAGATAAGGAACAGGGGAACGGAGAGGTGGAGGTTCAACCCTATAATGCGACAGATGGTAATCTATGTGAGAAATCATTGCTGTCTACTTCTGTTTATTAGAGGAGAACTAAGAGGGTCCTGAAGCCGTCTGTCTACAAGGTTTCTCCATTCTTAACCATCTCTATCATTCAAACAACTCCAAGTATCGTCGTTAATTCTGAGAACCCCAACAAATTTTGTACTTCTCTGATACCCTTCCAGGCCAAGATGGACCCATTCAGGGTTATATCGGAGAAGGAACTGCAAGAATTGGAGAGTTGGTATAACGCAAACAAAGAGACGGCGACATGTATTTGGTTTAAATCCATATGGGCGAAAGATGCTTGGGTTGATAGCAAAGTAGGTAATTCATATACATATATGGATGTGTATTTAGCTCTTATATTAGTTGTGAGCTTAATCATTAAATTTTATTGATTAGGCTATTGACAAATACGTTAAATTCCTGAAGAGAAGGTATGATTCACTTTCAACGTTATATACTCAGGATTGTAAGTTTCGCCCCACATATTTTTTTTGTAAATGTTTAAATTTGATTATGGTTACTTTGTTTTGTGTTTATATGAGATTTATTATTATTATTTTATTTTGTCTGTAATAGTCATGTCTCCAGTTGAATATGCCGATATTGAGAATGTATCGGGATATAGGCAACGACTTGGAGCGGAAAGCATTATAAGTCGATAAGGTCGGTGTGACTGGAATTGTTAAACATTGAGAAGTGGCCAAGGCCATGTGATAATATGAACGGGTAATGCCATCATTGCAACTTATCAACGCTGAGTGTACCCATTTCTATCATTTTTTTAATGATATCTTATTTTGTCAAACATGGACAAGCATACGTACCTGTGAACCACGACAACAGTCATTGGTACTTGATTGTCATCCACCCTCAAGAATGAGAGATTGTTCTTCTCGATAGTTTATATTCAAGGGCAGTTAGTTGATACAAGGAACAGATCGAGCTAATGAAGAAAGGATTGCCTATTATATTCCATGCCACAGGAAATACGTCTGCGCTGGACGGGAAGGATTAGACTGTCAGAGAAGAGATTTCCATACCGAAGCAAATGAACAGATATCATTGCGGCATATTTTTCATGAAAGATATTGACATTTTATGCAGCGGTCGAATTTTGTTAGGAACATACTTGCAAAAATTCACTCCCATTTTTAGGAATTCAATAGCCTATGAATGTTTGAGTGTCCATGATAAATGATATTTGTCTTAGGCATGAGAGGAATGGAGAAATTTTGTGAAATGTTGTAATTTGTTGTGAATGATGTCTTATATAAAATTCATGGTGAATGAAGACCTGCTTATGGATTGTTAATTGATTTGTTTATGAATAATGATTTCATTGTGAATGGTGATTTGTGAAAGAATTGGTATCAGTCAATTTCATCTAGTTCGCGGTGAACTTCAATCACTTCGCGATCAATTTCAATCACGCTGCGGTCAATTTCACTCACTTCGTGGTCAATTTTACTCACTTTGTGGTCAATTTCACCACTTCACGGTCAAGTTCACTCACTCCGCGGTCAATTTCACTCGCTTCGGGGTGAACTTCACTCACTATGCGGTCAATTTTACTCACTTCGCAATCAAGTTCACTCACTTTATAGTCAATTTCAGTGACTTCGGGTTGAATTTCAGTGACTTCGCGGTGAACTTCACTCACTTCGGGGTTAATTTTACTCACTTCGCGGTCAATTTCACTCACTTCGCGGTGAACTTCACTCACTTCGCGACCAATTTTAGTGACTTCACGGTGAATTTCAGTCACTTCGCGGTGAACTTCACTCACTTTGCAGTCAAGTTCACTCACTTCGTGGTCAATTTCACTCACTATGCGGTTAATTTCACTCACTTCGCAGTGAACTTCACTCATTCGCAGTCAATTTCACTCACTTCGCGGTGAACTTTACTCACTTCGTGGTCAATTTCACTCACTTCGCGGTCAAGTTCACTCACTTTGCGGTCAATTTCAATCAGTTTGCAGTCAATTTTGCTCACTTCGTGGTTAGGTTTACTCACTTCGCAGTGAATTTCAGTCACTTCACGGTGAACTTCATTCACTTCATGGTAAATTTCACTTACTTCGTGGTCAATTTCAGTCACTTCGCGGTCAAGTTCACTCACTTCGCGGTCAATTTTAGTGACTTTGCGTTGAATTTCAGTCACTTCGCGGAAAGCTTCACTCACTTCGTGGTAAATTTCACTCACTTTATGGTGAACTTCACTCACTTCACGGTCAATTTTAGTGACTTCGTGGTGAATTTCACTCACTGTGTGGTCAATTTCACTCATTTCGCGGTCAAGTTCACTCACTTTGCAGTCAATTTCACTCACTTCGCGGTGAACTTCACTCACTTCGCAGTCAATTTTAGTGACTTTGCGGTGAATTTATGTCGCTTCGTGGTGAACTTTACTCACTTCACGGTTAATTTTACTCACTTTGCTGTCAATTTCAGTCACTTTGTGGTGAACTTCACTCACTTTGCGGTCAAGTTCACTTACTTCGTGGTCAATTTCAATCACTTCGCAATCAATTTCACTCACTTCGCAACGAATTTCAGTCACTTCGCAGTCATTTTCACTCACTTCACGATGAACTTTACTCACTTCATAGTCAATATCACTCAGTTCGCGGTGAACTTCACTCACTTTGCAGTCAATTTCACTTACTTCGCGGTAAATTTCACTCACTTCGTGGTCAATTTCACTCAAGAAGTGGCTAATTTTAGTCAGCTCATGAATTTGGTGTGCACAACCCAGTGTAGCATGTTGTGTCACTAAAGTAGCTCGTCCTACCCCAAAATCTTATGAGGTACATCTGACAACTCATTTCGGTTTGCGAGATACGCCCGTTTAAAGTTCTGACCGTCCGAATTATCTCCGCTTCCTATTGGGCCTTTTTCTGGTCCACCTCGACCATGGAATGGCCAAAAGGGGTCGAAATTGGAAAGAGGGGGAAGAATGGAATAGGAAAAACCTAACTTCGACACAATCTGATCCCTCGACAACCAAATGGGCCACTGCCATCTTTAATCGGTTACTAACTTCGTGATCAATTTCACTCAGGAAGCAGTCAATTTCAATCAAGTATCGGTCATTTTCTCTCAGTTATCAGCGATCAATAAGCGTCGTGAACAAGTTACACTCACTAAGCTTTCACTACCTTCTTGGTTAATTTCACTCACTTCAAGGTTAATTTCAATCACTTCGCGGTGAATTTCACTTCATTGTATAGGACATTGACGGAATGGTTATGGTCTTTCAAAAATATAGGCATTCAAGCCATATCCCATCCAAGGTGAGAGCCATAAGATCAGCAGTCCGGAACAACGGAACATAGGTCCCACTTATACAAATCAGGGATGACAAATATAGGCCAGTGGGAAGTGGTACTACCGCTGGTCTGGGGGACTACCGCCGCCACCGATCGGCGGTAGTGCCACCGCCACTATTTCACTAATCCAAATCTATTTTTGGGTTGGGTCCCATCCAAATCACACTTAAACTCCTCTTCCACATTTTCTAACACCATTCTCTCACAAACCCCTCTTCCAACCTACCTTCTTCTCTCACAAACTCCTCTTTCACAACACAACTTCTTCTTTTACAACATTTCTCTTCCTTCAAACACGTCTTTCACAACCCATCTTCCTCTTTCACAACATTTCTCTTCCTCCAAACACTTCTTTCACAACCCATCTTCTTCTTTCACAACCCATCTCCTTCTTCCAAACCATTCTTTATAAAACCCATTTTCTTCTTCCAAACCCTTCTTCCTTATGGGATTTATTGCAATATTTTCTTTATTATTTTCCATCTCTGTGATTCTTTCTCTAACGGGGAAGAAGACAGGGATGAGCCGTAAAACAAGGTCGAGGAGGGACAATGATAGTGAAGAGAGCCCTTCATCACCACAGACCGAAAGAAGGGTGAGGAGGGCAGCTAACAATGAAGCGAGACCTTCATCATCATGCATTCGAAGAAGTGTCAGGAGGGCCAATGACAATGCAGCGAGCCTTTCACCACCATGTCGTGAAAGGAGGACGAAGAGGGCTAATGATCGAGATGCGGGGCCTTCGGATACGGGTCGATATCAGGGTCAAAAAGTCATCTTCGAAGTCACGGTGGGAGACAATCTATTTGGTGAGAACGACGTACTAGATCGACTCTTGCACACTGGTTGGGGACCCGCTTTTGAAGGCAACTATTGGGCCAATGCGCATGATGTAAGGTTCTTCTACTGTCGAATCTGCCGCCCAAATCACGATCCTCTTGGATTTGACATTTCATACGGAGACCGAGTACAGCACATCAACGTAATAGCCATCGTACAGATACTTGGCGTGCCACAGGGAACAGTCCATATTACCACTAAGGACTTGAATAAGTGGCAGCACAGGAATGAGATTAGCATGAGCTTGTGTGGCAAACTCGTTGAGTGGAGGAGAAGTAGTAGTATCCAAAACTCATGCATGATACCAATTTACTGATTGATGCACTACATTTTCACATATAATGTATATCCGAGGTCGGGAAACAGTATGGAGATTTCCATCTACATGGTAGAGATAATGTACAAAGTAGGACGTGGGGATGATATGTGCCTGTCCTCAATTGTCCTTTACCAAATAGTGAAGGCCGGAAAGTCAAACAGAGGCAAATCGGGCCTCCCATTTGGCCGCCTGATTTGTAAGATAGCCTGACAGTATGGGTTTGAGGGATTTAGCGGCCCAATTGAGCCAGAAAGGGTGATAACCGAATACACATTAAACCGCATGCAACGTGGCCCCAAGGAAGAGATGCAACAGCTGGAAGAATTTGGGGATGAGATAGATGAAGAAGAAGAAGAGATGAAGAAGATCAAGCTGAAGAAGAAGAAGAGGGTGAGGATGGAGATCAAGCTGAAGACAAAGAGGGTGAGGATGCAGATGAGATGGGAGCCCCATTCCAGGGAGGTAAAGAGGTGTTGCTTGCACCTCTGGGCGTAGTGGAGCGTTTAGGGGTGCTCGAGGCTAGTATGACTGAGATTAAGAAGGATCAACACTACCTGATGCGCAAGATGCAGAATATACACCGCACGCTAAAGGCAGAGTTTGTGTTGTGTGCAAAAGGAGGGAGTACCCCCTCCTTGACCGGACTTCGTCGAACAGTAGGGAGTTGTGATGGATATGGAAGAGGGGCCTACTATTTGATTAAGAGTCACTCGTATTTTTGGTTGGAAGTAGTTAGACTTATTTCCCTATTTCTGACATGTAATAGTTAAGGCATGTATTAGTTAGGACGTAGTATTCTTTAACTGTTTGCAAGTGATGTGGTGACTCGTGTATTGAATGTCTTTTTGGCCATAATGAAAATGTTTTTGGGTTGCCTAAATTGCATGAGTGCCTTGTATTTTTATGATGATGTATCGGGTTATGCCGAGGAGGAGAGTTGAACTTGTGACATGTTTGGAATGTATTTAACACTATTTTACTTATGAGTAGTCAGTAGTCACCAATCCTTTTTGTTCTTGTTTCCTGCCACAAAATCTAATCCTTTCTGTACTGAATTCCCATTCCTTTACAAAATCCTAAAGTTCTCTTGAGAACTTGGTTTGGGATTGAAATGTTTGATTTAAAACGAAAGGGTGAAGTTTTGTCGAGGCTGATTAGAGTTAATGACTCTAGCTAAGCAAAATAGTCAACTCTTCATCATGGTATTCACATCTTTTCCATCCTTATGTAAGGGCCATGATTCCAATTAATTGGGATAAGGCTTAGATGATGATGATGATGATGATGAAATTGACTGCAAATGAAGTGAAATTGACTGCGAAGTGAGTGAAATTGGTCATTAAGTGATTGAAATTGATTGTGAAGTGAGTGAACTTGATCGAGACGTTAGGAAAATTGACCGACCGCGAAGTGAGTGAACTTGACTTAGAAGTTAGGAAAATTGACTATGAAGTGAGTGAAATTGACCATGAAGTGAGTGAAATTGACCGTGAAGTGATTGAAATTGATCACAAAGTGAGTGGAGTGAGTGAAATTAACCGCGAAGTGATTGAAATTGACTGTGAAGTGAGTGAACTTGATCGAGAATTTAGGAAAATTGACCGCGAAGTGAGTGAAATTGACCGTAAAGTGAGTGAATTGACCGCGAAGTGATTGAAATTGACCGCAAAGTGAGTGAAATTGATCGTGAAGTGAGTGAAATTGACCGCTAAGTGAGTGAAGTGAGTGAAATTGGCTGTGAAGTGAGTAAAATTAACAGCGAAGTGACTAAAATTGACCGCAAAGTGAGTGAAGTTGGCCGCAAAGTGAGTGAAGTTCATCGTGAACCGAGTGAAATTGACTGAGAAGTGAGTGAAATTGACTGCGAACTGAGTGAAGTTCATCGCGAAGTGACTAGAATTCACCATGACGTGAGTGAAATTCTCCCCGAAGTGATTGAAATTGACCATGAAGTGATTGAAATTGACCGTGAAGTGAGTGACATTCATCATGAAGTGAGTGAAATTGACCGCAAAATGAGTGAAGTTCACCGCGAACTGAGTGGAATTGACCGCGAAATGAGTGAAGTTCACCTTGATAGCTCATGCTAATTAACTGTGAACTCGTGCTAATATATATTAAGCCAATTGGGAGTTGTGATGGATATGGAAGAGGCGTATAAATTGTATGTGAGCTGACTGATAATTGAGTGAACTGACCATATTCATTTCGATCATATTCAGGGTCAGTTTCTCTTTTCATGATTATTACTATTCTTTCAAAGTCCGAATCGGCAATTTTAAAAAATGTAACAACCGTCTTCAATTTATATCATTCACTACCACATTACAAAAAATGCATTACAAATTACATTATTCCAGAGGTATTGGAAACTTGCAACTCTGGCGATTATACTTTGCTTGTTTACATCTTTCGCATTTTACCGTTTTTTGTACCTCTCCACAGGAAAGAATTCTTGCCCTTTTCAGTCTTCCAGCTAACCTCCTCTGTTGTGGGGGCTTAATTCTCACACAATACTCCCTGAATTCAGGTGATATTTTGTAACGCCCTAAAAATCGGGGTCGAGCATAGACTCAACTCCCGAGTTCCAACACATCACTTATACAACATAGATAATAATGATTAAATGTCGTCCGTATTAGTGCCTTAAACATGAATAAGATTATACCAAAACAAAATATTATACTCCAGAGGCAATTAAAGTACACTTGCGGAAGACTGTGATGTGAATATAAACTGTACAAAAGTAATAACAAGCCCTCAGAGTATAAATGTCACTAGGTTAAATAATTACAAGTTTAAGTTTAAAAAGTACAAAATCAGAAAGGGTAATGTTCTCTATCCAAAATCCTGTAGCCCCGTCAGCGCAACTCCAGGTCTACATAGACCCGCCAGAGAGTTGTATATAGGAGAACTCCTCGTCATCGTAATAGTCCGGCTCTGCCTCATAAGCATTACCATCACCTGCAACTAAGATAGAGTCTGGTAAGTGTTTAAAACATCGTCCCAGAATGTTGGAGTGAGTGATCAACTCAGTGGAGCTATAAGGCAAAGGTTAACATGTTATGAATTCAATCATGCAGTAATGATAAAGCAATACAATCAAGTATTCCTAAGTACTCTGGTTAATGTAAAAATGATATGTATTAATGATGCATGCCCTCGCCTGTACTCCCTCTGCAATCTTCCTCTTACGGTCGCGGCATGCACCTCTTCCTCTGTGCTCAACACCAACGCCAAAGGCACATGCAATGCGGTGCATGAGCGTGATTACCGAGTTCTTATTAGACCATTTCATACAGTAGGATTGGGAAGCTAAGGCACCTCCCTTTATATCATAAACCAAACATTGATCCATCTAGGGTCGTCAATCCTAGTAGTCACATGCGATAGATGGTTTCCAGGTCTCTACAGAGAGGCTCGTCACCGTCAGCGTAGGCCTGATTTATACTCTAGTTTACTACGGAAAGGCTCATCACCTCAACGTAGTTTCTAGTATATGCTCGAGGTCACTACGGGCTCATCACCTGATCGTAGGCCGACAGCTCGAATATAGTGTCCCATACCACCATATTCGGCTCACGAGTTGGTTTGCTCATTGGACACTACGGGGAGGCTCGTCGCCACAGTGTAGGCCAACAGCTCAACCACGGTGTCCCATACCACCATGCCTGGCTCATGAGTCTTAGCGGATCGAGGTACCTACGTTAAATGGGTTTGACACTGGTAAGTTGGTACCTTAGATTCAAACAATAGCGTCCAGACATGGTAAACATACATCGGGTCAACCGGGTTGCTTAACAAGCTCGACTGGTACGAGCATACATCGAGCTGATCGACATGGAGCGCGTAAGCACTCCGTGTGACCTAACCACTGCTGACATGCAGTGTACAAATCAGATTCATCGGGCGTGTCTGTCGTGGTTAAGCAGTTCAACCACCGTTCACAGACAATTACTGACCGCCTGGGCTACATCGTAGCCCTAATCACATTCCAAACAATAACATTTACATATAGTAATCCAAAACAGCATGTGACAACTGAAATCAGATATAAATCCTACTTGAGCAATTTAACAAACATATACTACACATATACACAGACATTTCATCCATACAACACATAGTAGTAAGATAGGTTATATAAAGGATACTATACCCATGGTTAAGGGGATTGAGAATCCTATCTCCACACCTTCATTACATACATTTAAACCAGCATTTTCTCATTTAGGCATTTTATCAAACACTTAGTCTACACATATTACATACATGTAATAAATCAGTTAAAACACGTGTTATAGCAAATCCTCTTACATAGGAGTTTCCACACGCACAACGATCATGTATTAGCAATCAATAATCATAGCAAGCACAAATCATAATTTCATATTCATTTAAACATTTTAACAAACACTTAGAATGCATTCAAAATAGCCTAACCTACATAAATGTGTAATATGTTGAAACATCCTGACTACGCATATGTGATAGCACTCAAGTCAGTCATAAATCATTGACTGACATTGAAAGCCTTGAAAACTATAACCTAAACGTTTATAGTCTGCACCTTTCGCCAGTAGACTCGTAACGAACTAAGTTCGTTCTCTAACTCGTCGTCGATGGCACAACTGCAACCTACAGTATGAAATAGGTTAGCTATTTCATCCTTTACTCTATTTGAAACCTTAAAATAGGTTAGGGTTAGGATTTCTTACCCAAAAATGGAATCAGGATCGCCGATATAGCGACACGGTAGCGATGGTTAAGCACGTGGAGTGGCAGGGAAGAATCCTAGGAACAAACTCGAACACTCTCTCTCTTCTCCTCACTTTCTTCTTCTCTTTTCTCTCTCTTCTCTCTCCTAGGGTTGTAAATTCATATGGAATGAGAGAGAGAGAGGGATTAAGGTGCTTATATAGGCCTAGAACTGATGGGAATGACCCCAGGGCCATGGTATACTTAGGTTATAGCTAAAAGTTGGCTGTTTCGGTCCAATAGAGCTGTTATGGAGGCTCATTTTCCACATGCAGTTGGACTTAAGCTTCCTGATGTTGGATCTAGGTCGAACTAAGTTTTCAGTCTGATTGGATTTACAGATTGACCACGGAGGACCAGTTTCAGTTCGACGGTCACTGATACTCGATCAGGGCCACAAGTACACTGACATGTGTTGGAAATTTTTCCTGATTCGATGGTTTAATTGAGTCAGATTTTGACAGTCTGAATCCTTAGATTTGGCCTGCAAGTGAACAACTCAATTCACTTAAGTTTCAATTCATTTCCTAAAGATATTCGCGTTTCTCACACACTTCACTCCGGGCTCAAATTGTGCGTTTTTGGGTACTATTAGGACTTGATTTCCAAGGTGGTTGTCAAGTCCAGTAATGCAGTCATAACTGTATAGTTTTCGGGTAATCGGACTTTCGACATGCGATACAGGTCCGATACGGAGTTTCGGTGTGCTCCCGAGAGCAAACGAGTTTAGAGATTGATCTTGGATTTCAGGGTAATATAACGTTAATGATTCTACAAGTTTTGGGTCTTGCAGTTCATATTTAAAGTAATTAGTGCTAATTTCACAGGTAACCTAGTTTAACACTTAGTTAATTATTGTCTAATTTTTAAAGGATTTGGTCCTTAGCTGCCTGATGTGGTACTCGGTCTTTGTACAGATTTTTCCGAGGCGTTACATATTTCCCATTGGCTGTTGTCACATGCTGGGTGTACAAAATCGTCATACGTGATTTGGTAGTTTCTCGTAATGTACAACGCTAAGCAATATAAATAATGAGAAAGCTCACTGAGCTTGACGGTATCATTGTAGTGTCCCACAACATAGTATTCATCGTGAAAAATTGCATGGCAATGAACATCTCGCGCCTTTGGTATGAGATCCTTTAATTATTTTTTGGCCCACTGTGTCAACTGTCCTACAAATGATGATGCAGATTCTCTTCTCTTATAGAACATTTCTTGACTTTTAAATCTGACCGTCTCTATCAATATAGTGATGGGGTATTCTCGTACTTCTTTGAATAGAGCATTAATGCACTCAACTATGTTTATAGTGACTAAGTTGAATCTTTTTCCTGAAAAGTGCAAAGGTGCCCACCTTTCATACCCTATTTCTCTCAGCCATGCATGTACTGGGGGGATTGGTAAGTTCGATATCGTGTAAAAAATTTTCGAACTCAGCCTTCCTACAAGTATTCACAGCTCGTAAATAGTATATTTTTAATGACTTGTCGTTAAACGTGTCCACCAAGTTTCGGTATATATGGTAGGCGCAGTAGCCATGGATCGCATTTTGGAAGACCTGAAGAACTTCTTTCATTAGACCTTTATGTCAATCTACTATGATCACAGGACCAGGTAGATCCCCTAATGTACAGTTGAGGTGGGTAAGGAACCAGTTCCAACTGCTATAGTTCTATAATTCTCTAATACCAAAAGCGACTGGGAAAATATGATTGTCGCCATCCAAGGCTGTAGCAACGAACAAAACACCTTTGTACTTACCTTTTAGATGCGTGTCGTCAATGGCCAAGACCCTTCACAGAGATATTTGGAAACTTCTAACGTGTTGTTCGAGCGCAACAAAACATCTCTCGAGCCTGCTTGTCTGTGGATTAACAAGCACGGCAGTCACCATCCCCGGGTTCCCCCTCCTCAGCTCATGTAAGTACATCAGGAGTTCATTGTAAGAGTCTTTATAAGACCCCATTATGTGATTGATTGCGATCTCCTTAGTGTGTCATGCATTTTTATAACTAATAAGAATATTATACTTCTCTTGTATTGCGAAGATAATGTCCATCGGCCTTAATCCTATGGTTCTCATTACGACTGACAAACAGGTCACTGGCTAACTTACTGCTTGTTCGCCGGTGATCACTCTTCATCCATGACATGTAATATATATGTATGGACGTATAAGTCCTTATCTTGAATATCCCCGCATCATTCACCTTAGATGCATGTACCCTCCATTATTCACACTTATCTTCGAAACACGCCACGGTGAATTTCTTGGGTGATGAGTACAAGACCATGTATTGGAAGTTGTTGCGAATTGCAAATTGGCTCAAAACATACTGACACCGGCTCTTGTCCTTAAACGTTTGGCCAACGGCTATATCAATTAGCTCATCCGATGAATACGAATACAGTGACAGCTCTGCATTGGTGAATGCAGCATCCTCAAAGGGCACAATAGCTTGGCCAGTGATGAAGTTTGATGTTCTAGCCTGCTTAGGCAGTGGAATGTCGCTTCCCTGTACATATTTGGCATTGGATGATGAAGGCAAATCTACTCTTGTAGATGAAGGTGATGCCATATATTCATTTATGAGCTTAAGGTCACCTGCCTAGCTCACTTGACTAGTCATGAAGTTTGATGTCTGAACTGGCTCGAGTAGTAGAGTGTTGTTTAGAGGAACTTGTGAAGGTGATGCCATATATTCATATTTCACGCCATGTTCCTCACCCAAACTTCTAACTGTTAGGGTGTCATGTTCGACACCACTGTAAGCCACGGGGTCTTCGAGTATTGTCTCATTAACACGTTGCATTATCTCGATGATTAAAGGGATGTATTTATCTGGATGTGCTGCTACGAACACTCTCACATCTTCGTCATCTTCAATTTCAGTTGGAGGGATTAATTGGTTTGAGCAAGGGTACAATTTTTTCAACCTAATATCATAATCCTTTGACATACTCTTCACAATCCTGTATATTTTAGATAAAAGCTCCTCATATGTAGTCTCTTCACTTAGTAACTCCCCACCATAAGAGCATACGGTGATTCTCGAAGCCATTTTCTAAAAACAAACACAATGACACATAAGATATAACTCATTTGATATTCACATGTACAAGGTGGAATTGATCGAGTAGTCGGAAATTCACCAGTGTACTAGGTCAAATATGATTGACTTATCGGTCAAAATTTCCAAATTCTCAATCAATCAATTGCAGGGAGTTCACGAAGTTCTTGGTCAATATGGCTGACTTATCGGTCCATTTCGGTGACCACCAAATTGACCGATGACTTAATGAAAATGACCGATAACTAAGTGAAATTGACCAATAACGTAATGAAAATGACCGAGAACTAAGTGAAATTAAGTTCTAAGCTGTTGAATTTGACCGAGAACTCAACGAAATTGACTGGGAAATTCACTAAATTAATTGAGAACTTTATGGATATTGATCGCGAACTTCTTGAAATCGATGGATAACTGCGTGAAATTGATTGATAAGTGCATGAAATTGACAGAGAAATTCATTAAATTGACCGGGAACTACATGAAATTGACCAAAAAACTTCCTAAAATTGACTGCGAACTTCTTAAAATTGACGGATAACTACGTGAAATTGACTGAGAAGTGCATGAAATTGATCAAGAAATTCATTAAATTGACCGGGAACTTCGTGAAATTGACTGTAAAACTTCGTGAATTGACCGTGAACTTCTTGCAATTGACGGATAACTGCATGAAATTGACCGAGAAGTGCATGAAATTGACCGAGAAATTCATTAAATTGATCGAAACTTCATGAAATTGACGGTAAAACTTCGTGAAATTGACTGCAAACTTCTTGAAATTGACGAATAACTGCGTGAAATTGACTGAGAAGTGCATGAAATTGACCAAGAAATTCATTAAATTGATCGAGAACTTCGTGAAATTAACCATGAAACTTCATTAAATTGACCACGATCTTCTTGAAATTAACGGATAACTGCGTGAAATTGACCGAGAAGTGCATGAAATTGACCGAGAAATTCATTAAATCGACCGGGAACTTCATGAAATTGATCACGAAACTTCATGAAATTGACTGCAAACTTCTTGAAATTGACTGATAATTGCGTGAAATTGACTGAGAAGTGCATAAAATTGACTGAGAAATTCATTAAATTGACCAGGAACTTTGTGAAATTGACCGAGAAACGTCGTGAAATTGACCAAGAAACGTCGTGAAATTGACCACGAACTTCTTGAAATTGACGGATAATTACGTGAAATTGATCGAGAAGTGCAGAAATTGATCGGGAACTTCATGAAATTGACCGCGAAACTTCGTGAAATTAAACTTGAACTTCTTGAAATTGAAGGATAACTGCGTGAAATTGATTGGGAAGTGCGTGAAATTGACCGAGAAATTCATTAAATTGACCAGGAACTTCGTGAAATTGACTGCGAAACTTTGCGAAATTGACCGCGAACTTCTTGAAATTGACGGATAACTGCATGAAATTGACTGAGAAGTGCATGAAATTGACCAAGAAATTCA
Organism: Magnolia sinica; assembly: GCF_029962835.1. Classification (NCBI taxonomy): domain Eukaryota; kingdom Viridiplantae; phylum Streptophyta; class Magnoliopsida; order Magnoliales; family Magnoliaceae; genus Magnolia; species Magnolia sinica. The sequence goes on from NC_080581.1 coordinate 72,005,597, forward strand.
TTAAATTGACCGAGAACTTCGTGAAATTGACCGCGAAACTTCATAAAATTGACCACGAACTTCTTTAAATTGATAGAGAAATTCATTAAATTGATCGGGAACTTCGTGAAATTGATTGTGAAACTTTATGAAATTGACCGTGAACTTCTTGAAATTGACGAATAACTGCGTGAAATTGACCGAGAAGTGCATGAATTGACCCAAAAATTCATTAAATTGATCGGAACTTCGTGAAATTGACCACGAACTTCTTGAAATGGATGGATAACTGCGTGAATTTGACCGTGAACTTCTTGAAATGGATGGATAACTGCGTGAAATTGACCGAGAAATCCATTAAATTGATCAGGAACCTCGTGAAATTGACCGCGAAACTTTGTGAAATCGACCTCGAACTTCTTGAAATTGACTGATAACTGCGTGAAATTGACCGCGAAACTTCATGAAATTGACCTCGAACTTCTTAAAATTGACGGATAATTGCATGAAATTGACCGAGTAGTGCATGAAATTAACCGAGAAATTCAATAAATTGATCGGGAACTTCATAAAATTGACCGCGAAACTTTATGAAATTGACAGTAAACTTCTTAAAATTGATCGATAATTACGTGAAATTGACTGAGAAGTGCATGAAATTGACCGAGAAATTCATTAAATTGACCACGAAACTTTGTGAAATTGACCGCGAACTTCTTGAAATTGACTGATAACTGTGTGAAATTGACTGAGATGTGCATGAAATTGACCGAGAACCGGATAAAATTGACCAATAATTTCACGAAATTGACCGCGAACTTTATGAATTTGATTGAGAACTTCACGAATATGACCGAGAACTTCATGAAATTGACCAGGAACTTATCGAAATTGAGCGACAACTTATCGAAATTAGCGAGAAATTCACGAAATTGATCACGAACTGAGTGAAATTGATTGAGAACTTCATGAAAATGAATAAGAAATTCATTAAATTAACCGAGAACTTAGACAATTTGACTGAGAAATTCATGAGTTGCTCGAGTTCCAGTGAATTTGAGTAAGTATTTCCCCAATTTCTCGGTCAACTTCATGAATTTCTAGGTGGAATTGCCTAAGATCTAGGTAAATTCTTCAGATTTTAAACATCCTTACGTCCCACAGCCACTGTATCAATGAAATCCTTGTTGAAGAAGAAGAAAAAGAGTGCTTTGTGTGAAACACGATTTACGGAGAAAAGCCTTCAAGATTCCTTTTATCAATGCATCCAGTTTGAGGGAATGAACGTAACTCTAAGTAGGATGGAAGATGGCAAATGTATAATGATAGTATATAAAGATTCAATGGAGATTTAATAAAGAAAAGGGGTGAAAAGAAGGAATATTTTGATACAGATAAGTTATGACATTTTTTTAAGTGTAAGTGAAAGGAATGCACATTATAAAACAGGGACATCTTGGTCCGATAAAAATGAACCCATACAGCATGGTTATATAGTTTGGTAATGTAAGGTTTAAGAGTCATAGAAAGTACGATGGTTTAAAATTGAGGCATGCCGTTGGAAAAAAGTCACGCATTAAGGGTCTGTTTGGATTCACGTATAGTATTGTACTAAAATGTAAAACTGTCCCATCACGGTATTCATGACACTGTAGCACGATAACGTCTGTATTGTGATTACCACTCACGCTGTTTGGGTTAGAGTATACTTGTATATGTAAACATTGTGAATTTCTAAAGTCAATGTTTGGGAGTGAAGTCTTCTTCATGCTGCCCTGGTTGTAGTCATGAAGTACGGCAATCACGTGTGGTGTAATTAACGTCCACCCACCCTGTATTGGAAGTTCTTGAAAGAGATCCGGGCCATCAATGGCTTAATTAATGTCCTCACGCTATGTGGGCCCCACCATGATGTTCTTGTTACATCTATGGCGTTCAACTATTTTTACAGATCATCTACAGTATCAGTTCAAAAACGAGGTATATACAAAGAACATGATTGACCACATTACAGGAAGTGGTGTTGATCGAGGATCGACCATTAAAGAACGATTGGGGGCCACAACGGTTATAGATCATCATTAATCATCAACTTTTTCCTCTTCATCTGGGCCTGTATAACATAATCAACAATTTGGATGTGAAATAAACAGCTTGATCGGGCCTTAGGTGGATTTTAACTGTGAATATCCAATCACTATTGTCGTCACTTGGCACAGTCCACCGGAGACTTATATCCCTCACAATCTCTGTATCCAGCCTTAAAATGAAATGTTAAAATGGATGAGAAACATACGTCATGGTGGGGCCCACAGACCATGGCGGCATATAGATCTTCTGCAAGTACTACAATTAGATAAATACAGGAATCTACCATTATTAAAAAATAAACATATAAATATTGGAAGTAATAAACAGTACTCCATCTACTAATATTCCTGTCAAAATGAGACATAATAAAAATTCAAACACACTTAAATTAACATAAGTACTTTGACTTCAAAATAATTCCAGCAAAATGTGACATAACCCAGCAACAGGGGTTAGAGATCTCCATGCAAACACGGATGAAGAGAAAATTAACGCCATTGCCATGTGGAGAGATCTCCATCTACTGGTGTGTCGTCTCAACTCACAGTTTATGATATGATACAAGAAACAATCCAGCCAACTACTATATATATAAGTAACACCCTAATCATAACTTTCAAGAGAGCATTCATCATCCACAAGAATCATATTCTCCTCTCATGTCCGTCATCGATTCACACATTAAGTGCATCCCAACAAGATCCTCTTGCACTTGAGCTGAACCATGAACAGGAGGAGCTTCAGACTCAAATCTCCTAGAAGGTCCTTCATAATTCTACCTCGTGGCATGCAGACATCATAACAATAAAAAAAATCAGCATGGCAATGACCGAAATGGTTTACAAATAGACGAGAATCTGAAAATTTTGACCCTTTCACCTTTCAAAACTACAAAGCTTATACCGTACCTGATAATTCTACCAAGCTGTCGCAGCCTCATCGTATGACTTATAGGATTGGTGCCTACATCCGCTGTAACGATCTACTTGTGCACGTGCATCCTCTCACCTGTAATATAAGCCTAGATGTCTGCCCACAAAGACCACATAATATTTTCTCTTACGTTCCTGAAAAAAATTTCATTATCAGTCGTTAATAATATGAAGTGAATGAAGCATCGACAACAGTTGCGATCATGTAAACGGTTAGCATATATTACAGTTTAGGATGATAAGTCAGAGAAGATAAATGAAAAATTTTCCATCCATAGACATGCACAAGCCTCACCTTATCAATAGGTTCTATTCACTGTTAAAGTGACATTCAATTCCACGAAATCATGGAATTTGATATTTCCCTGCAATAACATGAAATACACATACCCTATTTGTAGATTTATGGGTGAGACTGCATCAATGATCAAGTGATGACTTTGTAAGCATCAACTAACAAAACAGAGAATTAACATATATCATCAAGTGATGACATTGTCGTAGATCAGCTAATAAAATAGAGAATCAACATATATTATCAGAGATATCTCATAATAACGAACATGTCAACATAATTTGTCTGATAATTCATATCAAACGAACATATCATGGGGTATCAATCGATTGTTCATGCGTTTAGAGGCAGATAATCTGGTGTACCTGCACTGATGCATTTCACTCCCATATTAGTTAGATATAAGAGATAATCCTATTACCAAGCATCAAACAGTAATTGCAGTGCCAACGTTAGTAAGAAAAGTATCTAGAAGATCTCAAAAGTAGGGTGTTGGGTACTCATGAAGCACCCAAAACATCCATCCCACCCAAAATATTCATCCCAAAAACTACCTGTTTAATTTACAAAAAAAAAAGAGATAATTTAGTAGTTTAAAAGTTTCGGTGTAGCCAAGGCAGAAATGTTTTAGACAACGGCATTGCGGTCGAGGAGCTTCTGTACCCACTCCTTCCTCCTCTCATGCCCCATTTTCAAGAAAAAACTGGCACTAACAATATCTTTCTGCAGCAGCCGAGTAGCCCGGACCTGGTCCTCATGGTTGAGACCATCCACTTCCTCTAGAATGCCCAACAGTTTTTGGAGTCGGGTCTTGGTTTTTCCCTGTGCCATAGTAATTGTTAGGGTCCTCGCAGCCTCAACCATTTCACCAATCTTATCTCCAATGTGGTCACTCGGCTTAGCTTACCCCTTCGTTGTCGGGTCATGCCACTAGCAGTGCTATGACTATTTCTAGACCCTCTCGAGGTCTCCATAGGGCCCTTATTAACCCTTTTTGACTGCTTCTGCGAACCCTCATTGAGACAATGGGCCGAACCATTATCATGTTCATCCTCGTCATCTGAAGAAAGACGTACAGTTTCATCGCCATTCTTTTTAGACTCATTGTCAGAATCAACCTCATCTCTTTGGCGGCGGCGTCTAGAAAGGGGTGAAGAGTACGCGGTATTGGCATATGACCCATGGGCACAATCATTCCCAAACATAAAAGTCAAGTCATTGTACCTATCAATCTGTTTTCTATGTACTCTTTCCACATATGGGTGAGACTGCAAAACCAGATTAGTAAGTTAGCATGACAATAACTATATACTTAGATATGCATAGCTGAAAAAATCAGTATCAACAAATATTTTAAAATCAGATATGCATAGCTGTTAAAATCAGCAGCTTCAACCATCTTTTAAAATAAGATATGCATGGTGTAATAAATCAGTAGCAACAACCATATTCTCCTCTCAGATATGCATAGCTAATAAAATCAGTATCTACAACCATTTTAAAATCACATATACATGGTTTACAAAATCAGTAGCAACAACTATTTTATCCTCTCAAATATGCATAGATGAAACAATCAGCAGCAACAACCATTTTCAAATGAGATATGCATAGCTGAAAATATCAGTAGCTACAACCACTTTCAACTCAGATATGCATAGTTGATAAAATTAGCAGTATCAACCATTTATCAAATTAGATATGCATAGTTTAACAAATCAGTAGCAAGAACTCTATTTCATTTTCAGAAATGCATAGTTGAAAATATCAGTAGCAAGAACCATTTTCAATTCAGATATGCACAGTGAAACAAACTGATGCATCAAGAATTTTTCAAAATAGATATGCATAGTTTACAAAATCAGCTGTAACAACTATTTTTTTCTTCAGATATGCATAGACTACAAAATCAGCAACAACTACAATATACATGTTACTTACCACAATGTACTCCTCCCATACATCATCCGTAGCGATAACCATTTTCAAGTCAGCATCCCAGCCAAAGCCACTCGCATTCAACATGTCCTTCACAGCTCAATAGAATCTCTTCAAAGTACAGAGACAGTTAGATATATGTTTATTATCTACTTCGACTCCACATCTATCGAAGATTTCAATTATAGTTGCCTTGTAAGCTTCTAGCTTGAAACTAACGTCACTTTTCTGACCAAGATTTACCTTCTCGACCAGTGCATCGACCAATGCATTATCCATTGCATTAGTCCACTATACGCGAGCAGATTTCTTGGGGCCTATAATCTTTTGATTGCGGGCTGTCGGACACACGGGTGATAGTGTTGTCAATAAGGTTATCGAGCTTTTTCTAGCTAGGGTACCAAATATTGTACTCAATGATGACACAGCCTTGTTGGGTGAGCCTATACACTTTGAAGGAGATGTAGTCTCCTTCTTGTCTCGGCCTACCTTGTTGGAGCTCCGTAAGAAATTCATTATACCTAGCAGCAGTAACAATAAATGGAAAGTAGCATCTCACGAACCAGTGTAAGACAAAAAATAAGAGGATGATGCATATTCATAAGATTAAATAGTACGAACTGAAACATAATAAAATATTAATTGTAGAGTATCATGAAATTCATGCAAAAAAGATTAAAAATTATATGATCCTAACATCCCAATACCAGACCAAAATATTGTTGTTTAAATTTTGCTGTTACACAAACAACTTAATACATTAAATAAAGAAGAGGAAATTAACGCCGCTGCCGCGTACGAGGAAGACTGTCATTCCATATCCTCTCTGCAATATCATCCCTTTTTTTACCCACTTCTCTCTTGCGCGGTCTGTCAGACAAGACAAAACATAATCTTCATCAGCATTACTGACCTCTATAGGGGATGACAAAATTTCCTCAGAATTGTTCCACTATCCTTAACTGCTTCATTAAAATCGTCTTCACCACAAACACGGATGAAGTTATGCAAAACACAGCAAGTTATAACAATTTTTACTTGTGTTATAAACTTGAACTATGGTGCTATCTACAGTATAAGGAATCGGCCCTTTAAAAGATCAAAACACCGTTCGATAACATTTCGCAACTGAGCATGACGAAATTCATTCAAATGATATCAAACACCTTGATAAGATGCCATAAATCTAGGAGAGTGGGCATATCTCACATCCACAACATAATATTTTCCTACGCAAAGCAATATATGAATATTAAGCATGTAAATAATCACATGCTACATATTTAGATGAATCAGCAACAGTCATTCATTACCATGAGGGACTAGGAAACAATCAGGGCGACGAGTTAATTCATTTTACAATACATGAGCATCAGAGGCAGAACCATCTCAACCCGCTAGCATATATACGAATTTAATTTTATATCAAATGTACGGGCTACCATTACATTCTGGGATTGAAAACCTTTTCGATTTTGAAAGGTTGAACTTGTATCTTTCGACAAATAAGCCAGAATGTGGGTGCCATCGAGTGCCCCAATACAATCCTACTAGCAACATTCATCTCACTTTTAGGTTGTTATTACGCAAACATCAATTTAATTGTATCATAATTACAATATTATGAGATTGTAATACCTGAAAGTAGGGGCTCCACATTGGATTATCGGATATCTCTTTCGGGGTATGTAAACCAGGGAACTTAACATATTCTGGATAAAGACCAATTATAACATTAAGAACTCTATTGAAGTGTCGACTCACAGTTTCTCCAGATCGTGAAAATCGATAACCAGTGACATGGTTTCGCACGTTGTGACCAATTGTATGCAGGACCATGACGACTTGTTCCTCTAAACTGCATTTTTTTTGTATCAGACAACAAATTCCTATCTCTTAACAAAGAATATAACTCGAAAAACTTATCGCGACCCATTCGTAGCTGTACAAGACAATCAACATCACTCTTCTTTATGATTCTATTAACAAATCTATTTCTAGCTACATCACAATCTCGAGGCAACGACTTCACACAATAACGACGATAATATTCAGCAGCTCCCATAACACATGTAGAGGGTGCAATTGTAGCTAATGCAACTGCTATTTCATTTTTATTCCAGTCACTATTAGAGGAATCCTCGTGGCTAGAGTCACCACTACGAGCCCCATGAGTGAAATGGGGAACTGACCTGTTACTTTTTCAAGTTACTTTGCATTTACAGGCACAAATAACATCCAAATCCCAAATGTACAGCCAGAGTATGAAATAACATGCAGGGTTTTTATATTACACATTACATCGATTATTAACATGATTGTAAATATATCAAAGATCTATTTCCTCTAGAACATGAAAACCATTTTCATATCAGACATAACACATGATACGAGCGAGTGTAATAAGTTCATGAGTCAGAGACAGTTATCAGGCAACCAACATAAATAATACCAAGTACAAAAGAATAGCAAATTAGTAATAGCTACCACAACATTTATGATAAGTTGACCAGTAAAACACGCACATGTTAACAGTGTTATAATGGAAGGTACTGATTACTCTGAGGATCAGCACCTATGCAAGACTTGACTGCACAAAAGGGTTACAATTAGACCTCATTACAGTCCAAATCATCGTAGAACATGGAATATGTGAACATATTTCATACATTACAATGTATGTAGGGGTGCACATCGAACCAGTAGAACTGTGGAACCGGACCGGAACCGACCAAACGGTCCGGTTTGGTTCGGTTCTAGAGTGCATCGGTTCTGGTTTCGGTTCTAAAAATTAAAAACCCGTTTATGTAACGTCTTGAAAAAATCTGTACAAAGACCCGAGTACCACCTCAAGCAAAAATCGCTACGGATCAAATTATGTAGAAATTAGACAAAAATTAACTAAGTACTACACTTAATTAATTAGTAGATTAGCTTGAACCACTTTTTATACGAACTACAAAACCAAAAACTAGTAGAATCGCTAACTCTACATTACCTAAAAACCTAGGAGAAATCTCAAAACCCAGTTGCTCTCGGGAGCACACTGAAACTCCGTATCGGACCTGGACCGCGCGTCGAAAGTCCGATTACTGCAAAACTATACAATTATGACCAACTTATTGGGTTTGACAACCTTCTCGAGAATCAAGTCCAAATAGCATCTAGAAATGCATAACTTGAGCCTGGAGCAAAGTGTGTGAGAAACACGAATATCTTTAGAAAATAGACTCAAACTTAAGTGAATTGGGTCATTCGCTTGTAGGCCAAATTTAAGGTTTCAGGCCATCAGATTCTGACCCAACTACACCCTTCGATCAGGAAAATTTCTCAACAAATGTCAGTGTACTTATGGCCCTAATCGAGTGACGATGACCGTTGAACTGATACTGGTCCACCACGGTCGATCCATAAATCTAATCAGACCGAATTCTTAACTTGACATAGATCTATTGTTAGGAAACTTTTTATGGACCGTATGCAGGAAATGGACCTCTAGATGAGCTCTGTTGGCCTGAAATAGATGCCCTTTGGCTATCCCCTAAGTATACCGTGGCCCTGGGGCCATTTACACCACTTCTGGGCCTATAAAAGGGCCTTAACCCACCCCTCTCTCATTCCATTCGAATTTCCTCTAAACCCTAGGAGAGAGAAGAGAGAAAAGAAGAGAAAAGTATGAGGAGAAGAGTGAAGGTTAGGGAGATCGAGGCGGTGGTTCTCTCGTACAACTACACGCCCTAGATCGCCTCTTTGCTACCTACTCAACTCGTTTCGACTGTGATTTGGGTAAGGAATCCTAACCCTAATCTCATTCTAGGAATCCAAATAGAAGAATATATGAAATAGCTAAGCTATCTCAATATATAGGTACCTGTTATTCCATATTCGGGAATATAGAATTCAAACTGAGTTCGATACGAGTATACCGACGAAAGGTGCGGACTATAAACGTTTAGGTTATGATTTTCAAGGCTTTCAATGTCAGTTAATGATTTATGATTGACTTGATTGCTATCACATGCATTTAGATGTGATGTTTCCTGTATATTACACATATATATGAACTATGTTGAATATAATGCATTCTATGTGTTTGATGAAATGCTTGAATGAATATGAAATTATGATTTGTGCTTGCCATGATTTCTAATTGAGAATACATGATTGTTGTATGTATGGCAAATCCTTTGTGAGAAGATTTACGATAATATATGTTATAACTAATTTATTATATATGTGTTGAAATGTGTAGTCCAAGTGTTTGATAAAATGTCTGAATGAGAAAATGTTTGTTGAAATATATTTAATGAGGGTATTGAGATAAGATTCTCAATTACCTTATCTATAGCTACAGTTTCCTTCATATAACCTATCTTGCTATTATGTGCTTTATGAATGAAATGCCTATATATGACAATATGTGCACTGTGTTTGTAAAAATGCTCAAATGAGATTTACATCTGAATTGGTTGTCATATGCTGTTTTGATTATTACATATGAATGCCTATTATGTTTGAGTATGGTTAGGATTAATACGTAGTCCAGGCAATCGGTAACGGTTTACGATCAGTGGCCGATCTAGTTCGCCACACCGGATACGTTCAATGAATCCGAGCCGTACGGTGATTATTGGCAGTGGTTAAGCCACGAGGAGTACTTATGCGCTCCATGTCGATTAATTCAATGTGCACTTGTACCAGTCAAACTTGTCCAGTAACCCGATTGGCCTAATGTATGTTCACCATGTATGGACGCTACTGCTTGAATCTAAGATACCACTTACCAGTGAAAAGCCTGTTTAACCTTAGTACCACGATCCGCTAAGACTCATGAGCCGGGCATGGTGGTATGGGATACCGTGGTCGAGATGTCGGCCTACGCTGGGGTGACGAGCCTCCCCGTAGTGACCAGTGAACAACCCAAACTCGTGATCCGAATACGGTGGTATAAGACACTGTATTCAAGCTGTCGGCCTACACTAAGGTGACGAGCTTTTTCCGTAGTGACCTCGAGTATAAACTAGGCCTACACTGAGGTGACGAGCCTCCCGTAGCGACTTGAACTTGCCTGTACACTGTTTTTAAATCAGGGGTGATGTTGCCCTATAATTTGCTTATTGTATGTGATTAACTAGGATTGACGACCCTATATGGATCATCGTTTGGGTACATGATATAAAGGGAGGTACCTTACCTTCCCAAACATGCTGTATGAATAAACCTAATTAAGTAGTGGCTAACACGATCATGCATCGCATTACATGTGCTTTGGCGAGGAAGTGCACATGTCCGGAGTGGTGTATGCCGCAATCGTGAGATGATGTCGCTGAGGGAGTGCAGGCGAGGGTATGTATCATTACAACATATCATTCATGCATTAATAAGAGTACTTAGGATATGAGTGTTGTACTGCTTTATCATTACTGCTTGATTGAATTGATAACATGTTAACCTTTACCTTATAGTACCACTGAGTTGATCACTCACTTCCACTGTGGGACAGTGTTTTAAAACACCAACCAGACTCTGTTGTAGCTACAGGTGATGGCAATGCTTACGAGGCGGAGCCTGACTTTCATGATGACGAGGAGGAGTTCTCCTACATGCAACTCTCTGGCGGGCCTATATAGACATAGAGTTGCATCGTCAGGGCTACAGGGATACGGATTAGATGTCATTACATTGTATCATTTTATAAATTTTGAAACTATACATGTAATTATTTAACCTGGTGACATGTTCATACTCTGAGGACTTACAACCACTTATATGATTTATATATTTATCACAGTCTTCCACTTGCGTAATCTAATTATTTTTGGAGAATGATATGCTGATTTACTGTAATCTCACTCATGTTTAATGCACCAATATGGACAACATTTAATCATCATTATCTATATTGCACAAGTGATGCGTTGGAACTCGGGAGTTGAGCTTCTGCTCGACCCTTGATTTTCAGGGCGTTACAAGTTGGTATCAGAGCATGATTTGGATGAAACTGGACCTGGGCTATGGACACATGATGCATATTGATGTACTTTGACTTATGAGGGGGTGATAAAATGTAGAAATGAACATAAGATTCTAAGTTTTGCCGACAGGCAAAATTGATCGTCGAAACATGACCCGTATGCATTTGTGATCATGTGAGATGATCCTAATTCTTTTCTAGACCGTCAATCGACGGGTTTAGATGATAATTCAGCGTATTCCACACTCAAATGACCGAAAATGTGAATATGCGTGAGATGGACGCCAAAAACACCTCAAACAGACTCGGGGGCCCAAACGATAGAAATCGATGGGACCCAAGGTGGGCCCCGCATATTTTTAGCACCCCGGGAGGGGGATGCCATCACCCCTAGGGTGAGCCATCGCCCAGAGGTCCAATGGACCGCGATGACATTAATTGCTTGCCTCTAAGTGCAGAGATTCGTAAGTAGTATCTCGTGAATACAGGGTCGATCCCACAGGGAGATGAATTGTGAGAATGAAAAAACTAAATCCAAAATAAATTAAGTAATAAAAACTAAACTGATGATTTGATTTTTGAATTTTTGATTGGATGTAATTCAATTGAATAAAATAACACCTAAGCTTCAAAGTTCCACACATAAGTTAATATTCCAAAATCATAATGACTTGGATAACACAACTAGGATCTGAGCACTATGGTCAGCCTAATCAGAAAATAAAACAGTTTAAATAATTTAATAAGTGATATAAAATATTAAAAAATCATGAATTTACACCATTGATATATATTCTCAAGCATCAGTGATTTTAAGAATTCAATATCAATGAGATAATGAAAATCAAAGAAATATAACAGGTTGAGAACTTCTCCTATCTAGGAAATCTGATTGATCTAGGGTAAGCCTATCCATCAATGTGGATCTCATATGATGGAAACATATGGATCTCACAAGAGGACAAAAAATAAAACCTAAATAATAGATAACATGAATACACCATTCTTCTCATCATTAAAACAATCAACCATCATAATCTTAAAGAATTATTAAACCTATGTGCTTCCCTTCTAGCTTGGGCTAGAAGGAACTTAGAAAAACATAATTAAAATAAGAAAGAAATAAAAAAGAAGAAATAAATAAATGCAAATAGAAAAGATCTAAAAAAAATTATAAAGCTCTAATAAAATTAAAAACTCTTTAAAAACCCTAAATTTTGCTTTGGGATGCTTTGAATGATGTTTAGGAATGCCCTAGGAAGCCCTATTTATAAGTAGGGAACTCCAATTTTCGTACAAAGTTGAAAAACCCTAGAAACCGCCTCAAATATACGTATTTTTTCAAAATAGACTTCTCGCTGCACAGTTTGTTTAAAATAGATTTCCTACTGCGCAGTTTTTCAAAATAAACTTCTCGCTGCACAGTTTCATTAAAATAGTCTTTACGCTACACAGTTTTCCAAAATAGACTTCAGAACTTTAGAATACAAATTTTCAGGACAATTTCAGAATTCTTCACTTCAAATCTTCGATTCTTTTCATTCCTCACTTGGTTTTCTTGGATCTTTGGCATGCGAATTCTTCAATCTTGGTCTCCTATGATCCATCCCTTGCCTTGGTGATTCTTAAGCATCAAATTCATGCTTTTTAACACCATTTTTCAATCCAAGCTCTTAAATTCACCTTGCAACACATACATGAGTAAGATATAACATTAAGCTGATTCCTGTTCATAAAACCAAGATGTAAATGGGAAAAATTATGCAATATTTGAGTCTCAACAGGCATTGCCCCTACCGCGAGGCCTCGCGATCCACGTTCAGCGGGCTTGTCAAGCCGCAGCGGGCCGGGTGGGCCGATCAATGTACACGCACGTGGGGCTCGCCAAATCATGTGGGACCCCTTATATTTCCCTTTTTTGCTTCATTTCACCCCACCTAGCCTCAAAACCCCTCAAAGCTCTCAAAAATCTGATTTTTCACCTCAAATCCACCCCTCCATTCTCATATCTTCTTCATCTTCTTCACTACATACCCACCTCCCATCATTTCTCTCAAATCCATCTTCTGCTACGTTCAATCCCCTTCCTTCTCATTTGAGTGCACAAACCCACCTTGTGTCTCATAAATCTCAAAATCTCCCAACCCATCTCATCTTGCAAATCTCACTCCACTCTCATGGCTCTTTTTGAGCTAGTGGAGGCCATATTTTCGCTTTCCACACTTCTTTCCCTTGCCGCACGAGAGCAGAGGATAAAGCGGGATCTCGATCCCCAAATTCCGCTCCAAAGGGCCCTACTGCCGGGCATCACACATGGTAGGTTTTAGGGTCATAGAGTTCTCTGTGAAGCACATATGGACGAAAAGCTATTTGGGTTGTATCCGGTGATGGACCTCCTGTTGGACGCCAGATGGGGGCCCATATTTGAAGGCAAGTCACGTGCATGTGAGAGCACTATCCGAGCCTTCTACGCCCACATACGCTACCCATCGCTAGAGCCTCTACAGTTCACTATTCCCGTGGGAAGGCAGGAAGCCACAGTTGACGTTGATGTGATAGCTCGAATTATGGGGATGGAGCGTGGCGAGGTTCATACTAGCGAGAAGAATCTCAGGAGTGTGCGTGAAAGGGATCGCAGTACATGATTTCGTTGCGGCCGACTGATTCACTGGAATTGAGGTAACTACCTCCTAGCGACCAAGATAACTCATGACTTCTGCCTACTCCACATATTCACACACAATGTGTATCCTAAGTGGAGCAATCGCTCCGAATGCACGCGTTTGATGGTGGACTTCCTATACAGAGTTGGTCAAGGAGCTATACAGAGTTGGTCAAGGAGACAAGTTGTGCCTACCTACATTTGTCTTACTACAGATAGTTCAGACCGCACGCTCTCTTATGACTGACATCTCACTCCCATTTGGCCGACTCATATGCAAGCTTGCTCGAGAGTTCGACTACCGACTTGACATAGAGCTGGTGCCGATCCATTTCATTAATGACACTACCCTCGACAACGTCAAGCCCAACTCGATGTGAGTGAGGATGAGACGGGAAGTGAAGAGGAAGAAAGTGATGAAGAAGAGGACGAAAACGAATAGAGGAAGGAAGTGAGGAAGAGGGAGAGCAAGAAGAGGAAGAAGAGGAGGCCCAAGACTCTGATAGGGGCTCTCCTCCTGTTACACATGAGCGCCATCATGATCGGGCTGCTTTAGAAGCCCGCTTGACTCAGATTGAGGAGGGCCAAGTCGCCCTACGATAGGAGGTCAGGGAGACTCGGGTCGAACTTGAAGAGAATAGGGCCTTCATGAAACAGAAATTTAAGAAGGTGTCTTGCACCTTGAAGGCTTTCCTGTGCTGTCTGCAGGATCAGGGTGCTCCTCCACCATCTCCAGATTCGGATGACTAGTCACATGTTGTAGTCGTCTTTGGGTTTTCTTGCTTTCTATATTATAGCCTTGATAGGCTTAGTAGTATGGTAGAGTGGTTGGTATGTTGTAGTGTTTGAAAACTTTGTTTAGATTTAGATCACATGCATCTTCTGTCATGATCCATGTAAAATTACATTCAATGTATTATGATAATTTTAGTTTAATGAAATGCATGAAGCTCCTTTTGTTATAAAATGTGTAGAATGCTTGAGAAATTGAGTTTTGTTATGCTAAATCTCACACACCTTTGCACCCTATGTTGTATATAGGGAATGCCACCTAAGGCCACTCAGAGTACGAGACGTCTTATACTTGGCGAATCGAGTGACGGGGCACCTCCCCTAAGCGATAGCCATACGGACCTCAGTTTGGGCCCGAATCACAAGACTATGCTGGATTCTCAGCCGACCACAGGCCCCACAAATAGGCCGACACCTTTTGCACCACTAGTTCTAGAGCAGAACTGCGCGTCTACCTCAACGCCACATGTGCCTCAGGCTGCTCCTCTTCCTGATAGGCTAGAGTAGATAATACTCCTTATGCAGCAGCAGTAGCAAATTTGGACCACCATCGCTAGGTCCCTTACCCAGAGCATGAATGTGGTTCCACCTGCACCACCTGTGCACCCTGCTGGAAACCAGAATGCTAGCAGCTTATTTGAGCAATTCCAATGCTTCCGACCTCCCACTTTTGCGGGTACTCACAGACTCGAGGAAGCCGAGTGGTGGCTTGACCACATCTCTAAGATGCTGAAGCTGCTGCACTGCATTGAGACAGAACAGTTTGAGCTAGTCACCTGCATGTTCGAGAAGGAGGCCAGTCTATGGTGGGATGGTATCCTGCAGACAGTTTCCATAGGACATGTATGGATGTGGGGTGCTTTTGAGACCTGCTTCCATGGAAAGTATTTTCCCCTCACCTACCGTAACGAGAAGGAGAGTGATTTCCTTCGCCTCCACTAAGGAATGATGACTGTAGTAGAGTATGAGAACCGCTTTATGAAGCTGGTCAGATACGCTCCTTTGATATTGGCAAACGAGCCAATGCGAATGCGATGATTTTTTTAAGGGTCTGCGGACTGAGATACGTATGAAGATGTGCTGCGCTAGCATTACCAACTATGCTGAGCTAGTGAGCATGTCCCTGCGAGCTGAGCAAGATGGGGAGAGGGTATTCCGTACATGCGTATTTGTGGGTCTGAGGCCTCGACCAGATTTTCCTAGTAGACCGTTCCTCGAAAAGAGGCCATAAGCACATTCGCCTCCCAGACTTGCAGCTCCACCGACTCAGTTGAGATGAGCAGACTTGTGGTGCACTTATTGCAAGAGGTCAAGCCACACCAACACTTACTGCTTCACCAAGATGAGGGACAACGGCTTTGCGCTTCCGTAGAAGATCAACTGTCAGTTACCTCAGGCCATCTCAGCCCCACCTCTACGATCAGCACCACTTGCACCTCGAATTAGGCCATCTCAATGGCCTATGGCACCATAGCCAAACCGTTCTCAACAGGCGCGAGTACACTCACTTGCAGCTGAGGCATCTGATACAACTACTATAGCACCATTAGCTTTCGAAGTCACGACACATATCCAAGGTACACCAGTCTTCCTATTGGTAGACACCGGGTCCACTATCTCAATAATATTATGCGCAGCAGTCAAGCGACTGGTATTGAAAACTACTCCTATGGTTGGGTTGAAACTCCTTACCGCCACATGGACCTTTTCAGACACTACCAATATTTGTAAGGATTGTTCAATAGACTTAGGAAACAGAACAGTACTCGTTGACCTGATTGTTGCCCCATTGTGTCATTACGATGTCATTCTCAATATGGATTAACTCACTGAGATAAAGGTAGAGATCGATTGCGATACTAGATTGGTGATAGCCTGTAGACCTGGGGGCATGACCTTTACCTTCCTAGTTCAGGTCAATTTGTACTACCGCATTAGTTGTTATGCTACCTTACTAGAGAATGTTGATGGTCCGACACTTGGAAGCACGCCTGTAGTCCAAGATTTTGCGAACGTGTTCGGAATAATACCTGAATTACCTCCTCAGCGCAAGATCGATTTTACCATCGACCTAGTGCCTGGTACGACACCTATATCTCTACCGACGTATCGCATGACTCTATGTAAGATGAAGGAACTGAGGAGACAGATCGATGATCTGTTAGATGCAGGTTTTATATGGCCTAGTGTATCTCTTTGGGGAGCACCCGTGCTATCTGTGAAGAAGAAAGATGGATCACTGCGATTGTGTATTGATTATCGCAGATTGAACCAAGTGACAATGAAGAACAAATATCCTCTGCCCAGGATAGATGATCTATTTGATCAGTTAAAGGGGCACAATATTTTTCAAAGATTGACTTACAATCAGGGTATCACTATTTACATGTCAGGGATGAGGACGTGCAGAAGACAATGTTCAGAACCATATTTAGGCACTACGAGTTTCTTGTGATGTCGTTTGGACTCACAAATGCACCCACCGTGTTCATGGACCTGATGAACCGGGTGTTTCGGCCGTATCTATATTGATTCGTCATCGTATTTATAGATGACATACTGATATACTCTAAGACTTGGGAAGATCATGAGGAGCACCTGCGAGCAGTCTTTGATACTCTCAGGAAGAATCAGTTGTTTACTCAGTACAAGAAGTGTGACTTCTGGAAAGAAGAGGTCAAGTTCCTAGGACATGTGGTATCCAAGGAAGGAATAGCTGTGGACCTTGCTAAAGTGATCGCGGTTTAGGACTGGGAGCAGCCCTATTCGGTTACTGAAGTGAGGAGTTTCCTTGGCCTGGCTGGTTACTACCGTCATTTTATTAAAGACTTTTCCAAAATAGCCAGACCGTTGTCTCAACTCACACGGAAAGATCTCAAGTTTGCCTAGAATGAAAAGGCAGAAGCAGCCTTTCAGGAACTGAAGGACAAGTTGACGTCTACACCCGTGCTAGTACTGCCAGAGTAGGGGGTCAGATATACCATTTACACCGATGCCTCTCGGGTTGGTTTGGGTTGTGTTCTTATGCAGAAGGACAGGTTGATTGCTTATGCCTCGCGACAGTTGAGGAAGCATGAGGAAAACTACCCTATGCACGATCTAGAGTTAGCGGACGTCATCTTTGCATTAAAGCTCTAGAGACATTACCTCTACGAGGAGGAGTTCGAGCTCTTTTGCAACCACAAGAGCCTCAGGTACATATTCACGCTGAGAGACTTGAATATGAGGCAGCGACGATGGATGGAAACCCTGAAGGACTTCAAGTTTGAGGTTTCCTACCATTCCGGAAAGGCTAACCTTGTGGTAGACGCGTTGAGCCACAAGAAGACGATAGCATTTGCAGCTCTGCTGATGATAGAGGAGTGGAACATGGTTGAATTTGTGCGAGATTTTGAGTAGAAGCTTACGGTAGAGGAATCGTTCAAGAGCGTTGCACATATTCATGTACAACCACTTATCGACGACCGAATCATAGTGGCTCAGGGGGAAGATGAATGGTTAGTAGAGTTAAGAAAGCGAGCTAGTAATGATGAAGACTCTGAATGGAGAGTTTGTACGGATGGGGGTTTACATTATTGTGGCCGCCTATGTGTCCCAAATCTTCATGACATGAAAAGGGAAGTTCTCGAAGCTGCTCACAATTCGAAGATGGCGATGCATCCTGGTAGTACGAAGATGTATCGAGATATGAAACGTTCGTACTGGTGGGATAACATGAAGGCCCACATTGCAGACTATGCATCCCGTTGTCTCACATGCCAGCAGGTTAAGACTGAACATCGCCGACCTCCTAGATTACTTCAGCCCATGCTCATAACTGAATGGAAATGAGATTTCATCTCTATGGATTTTATTTTAGGGTTACCGAAGATGAGGAAGGGACATGACTCCATTTGGGTGATTGTGGACCAATTGACGAAATCGGCTCATTTTCTCCCTATTAGAGTTTCAAACTCAGCAGATGATTTAGCCAAGCTGTACATTAAGAAGATAGCATATCTGTATGGAGTTCCTATGGAGATCGTGTCGGACTGAGACACTCGATTCACATCTATCTTTTGGACTCGTATCCAGGAAGCAATGGGTGTGAAACTGAAGTTTAGTACCGCGTTCCACCCACAGACTGACGGGAAGACGAAACGAGTAAATCAGGTGTTGGAAGACATGTTGCGGGCATGTGTGCTCGATTTCAAAGATAGTTGGGATGATTGTCTTTCCTATGCTGAGTTCGCTTATAACAACAGTTTTCAAGCGAGTATTGGCATGGCTCCCTACGAGGCCTTGTATAGGCGCCCATGTCGAGCACCGCATTGCTAGACAGAGGTTGGCGAGAAGAGTTTGATTGGCCCAGAGTTAGTGCAGGCGACCTCAGAGAAGATCGACATTATCAGGTGTCGACTTCAGGCAGCGCAGAGCTGACAGAAGAGAGCTGACAGAAGAGCTACGCCGATACAAGACAGCGACCCCTAGAGTTTGAAGTTGGGGACCATGTATTCCTGAAAGTTTTCCCAATGACGGGAGTCCTCCAGTTTGGAAAGAAGGAAAAACTTACGCAACGATTCATTAGCCCATTTCAGATACTAGACCGAGTGGGTGTGGTATCATACCGCCTTGCTTTGCCCACAGCACTCGCATGCGTGCACAACGTATTTTACATATCGATGTTGAAGAAATACGTTCTTAACCCTTCCCACATTATCAAATGGGAGCAGGTACAGTTGAGTGAGGATGCTATTTATGTACTGCGACCGAAGTGTATCCTAGATAGGAATGAACAGGTGTTGCGCAGTAAGGTTATCCCACTTGTGAAGGTACTGTGGACACATCACACTGAGGAAGAGGCTACTTGGGAAACAGAAGCCGAGGTCCTCAAGAACTACCTTCAGATTCTCGAGGAGTACGAAAAGGTACTAATTTCAAGGATTAAATTTTTCTTTAAGGGGGGTAGATTTTAACGTCTCGAAAAAATCCGTACAAAGACCCGAGTACCACCTCAGGCAGAAATCGTTAAGGATCAAATTATGTAGAAATTAGATGAAAATTAATTAAGTACTAAACTAAATTAATTAGTAGATTAGCTTGAACCGCTTTCTATACAAACTGTAAGACCTAAAACTAGTAGAATTGCTAACTCTATATTACCTAAAAACCTAGGAGAAATCTCAAAACCCAGTTGCTCTCGGAAGCACACTGAAACTCCATATCGGACCTTAACTGTGCGTCAAAAGTCTGATTACCACGAAACTATACAATTATGACCGCCTTACTGAGCTTGACAACCATCTCGGGAATCAAGTCCAAATAGTATCCAGAAATGCACAACTTGAGCTTGGAGCTAGGTGTGTGATAAACGCGAATATCTTTAGAAAATAGACTCAAACTTAAGTGAATTGGGTCATTCACTTGCAGGTTAAATTTAAGGTTTCAGACTGTCAAATTCTAACCCAACTACACCCTTGGATCGGGAAAATTTTCCAACACATGTTAGTGTACTTGTGGCCCTCATCGAGTGACGATGACCGTTGAACTGATACTAGTCCTACACGGTCGATCCACAAATTTGATCGGACCGAAATCTTAACCTGACATAGATCCATTATTAGGAAACTTTCTTCAGACCGTATGCAGGAAATGGACCTCCAAATGAGCTTCATTGGCCTGAAATAGATGCCCTTTGGCTATACCTTAAGTATACCGTGGCCCTGGGGCCATTTACACCACTTCTGGGCCTATAAAAGGGCCTTAACCCACCCCTCTCTCATTCCATACGAATTTCCTCCAAACCCTAGGAGAGAAGAGAGAAAAGAAGAGAAAAGTGTGAGGAGAAGAATGAAGGTTAGGGAGATTGAGGTGGTGGTTCTCTCGTACAACTACACGCCCCAGATCGCCTCTTTGCTACTCTACTCAACTCGTTTCGACTGTGAATTGGGTAAGGAATCATAACCCTAACCTCGTTTTAGGAATCCAAATAGAAGAATCTATGAAATAGCTAACCTATCTCAATGTATAGGTACTCGTTATTCCGTATTCGGGAACATAGGATTCAAACTGAGTTCGATACGAGTATACCGACGAAAAGTGCGGATTATAAATGTTTAGGTTATGGTTTTCAAGGCTTTTAATGTCAGTTAATGATTTATGATTGACTTGATTACTGTCACATGTATTTATATGCGATGTTTCCTGTATATTACACACATATATGAACTATGTTGAATATAATGCATTCTATGTGTTTGATGAAATGCTTGAATGAATATGGAATTATGATTTGTGCTTGCCATGATTTCTAATTGAGAATACATGATTGTTGTATGTATGACAAATCCTTTGTGAGAGGATTTACGATAATATATGTTATAACTAATTTATTATATGTATGTTGAAATGTGTAGTCCAAGTGTTTGATAAAATGTCAGAATGAGAAAATGTTTGTTGAAATATATTTAATGAGGGTGTTGAGATAGGATTCTTAATTACCTTATCTATAGCTACAGTTTCCTTCATGTAACTTATCTTGTTATTACGTGCTTTATGGATGAAATGCCTATGTATGACAATATGTGCAATATGTGTTTGTAAAAATGCTCAAATGAGATTTACATCTGAATTGGTTGTCACATGCTATTTTGACTATTACATATGAATGTCTATTGTGTTTAAGTATGGTTAGGACTAATACATAGTCCAGGCAATCGGTAACGGTTTACGATCAGTGGCCGATCTAGTTCGTCACACCGGATACGTTCGATGAATCTGAGTTGTACAATGATTATCGGCAGTGGTTAAGCCACGAGGAGTGCATATGCACTCCATGTCGATTAATTCAATGTGCGCTCGTACCAGTCAAACTTGTCAAGTAATCCGATTGGCCTAATGTATGTGTATAATGTATGGATGCTACTGCTTGAATCTAAGGTACCACTTACCAGTGAAAAGTCCGTTCAACTTTGGTACCATGATCCGCTAAGACTCATGAGCCGAGCATGGTGGTATGGGACACCGTGGTGGAGCTGACGGCCTACGCTGGGGTGACGAGCCTCCCTGTAGTGATTAGTGAGCAACCCAAACTCGTGAGCCAAATACGGTGGTATGAGATATTATATTCGAGCTGTCGGCCTACGCTAAGGTGACGAGCCTTTCCCGTAGTGACCTCGAGTATAAACTAGGCCTACGCCGAGGTGACGAGCCTCCCATAGTGACCTGAACTTGCCTGTCCACTGTTTTTAAATCAGGGGTGACATTGCCCTATAACTTGCCTATCGTATATGATTAATTAGGATTGACGACCCTATATGGATCATCGTTTGGGTACATGATATAAAGGGAGGTACCTTATGTAACATCCGGAATTTTCACTGTTTTGAATTTCCAAAAATCCATCAATTTTTATTTTTTTAATTTTATTTAATTAACCTAAATATTACTTAATAACCATTAGCACTCAATGTCAGTGTATACAGGGGTGGTACCAGTAAAGAGCCGCACAAGTCCGATTAATCATGTAACGTTCCGTCCAACCAGAACAGTGTACTGAGGCGTCTACGTAGGATTTTACGCAGGACCGTTCGTTTAAACTACTCATGGTTTGGTGTTACAACTAAATTAAGTTAGGATTAGCCCATTAGAGTAGACCAGTCGGGTTGTGATTGGGCCAAGTGCAGGCCGTCAAGCCAAATGGCCATTTACACTTGGCAGCAGCCCGTGCAGGCTATACCGCGACATGGGAAGGTCAGAAAATTATAAAAATTTAGGAGAGTATAGATCTCACTGGGCTTGGGGACCATCGCGGACCACGAACCCATTGGGCACCCAGAAGTGGAATCTGACACTTGCCAGATGCACCCCACCAATGCCAAAAATTGAAATCTGGCACGTGTAAATAAAACTAAAATTTAAGACATTTCAGCCGTCAGATTTCTTCATAATTTATGATGAGGGTCTAATGTATTTTTCTACACCCGCCCATAAAAATCTGGGACCTGATCGTGAAACGGTGACTGTTGATCGCAAATCGGACCATTGCGGTAAAACCCCGCATCCGTTTGCCTCCAAATTTTGCATGGCCCTTCATCGGGCCATGGAGCACCTATCCTATTAGTTTCATGGTCAGAGGGCCACCAGAACTGCCCCGATTCTCCAAACAATCTCTAGACCGCTCGTTGGTGGACCACTAGTTCCAAAACTATAGAATAATGTCCGTCTCATTAGGTTTGACGTCCATTGCGGGAATCGAACCTGGGTACGGTCCAGAACCGGTCAACTTGAGCTGAAGGACGAGTGCATGAGAAGTGCAAATACTCTAAAGGAAGGAGTTGGAACTTAAGTGAATTGAGTCGTCCACTCTTATGCAAAGTTGAGGATTTCGGACCGTCGGTTTGCGACCAAACTTTACCTATGAAGTAAGGATATTTTCCTGCTCATATCTGTATAGCCCCGGCCCCGATCGACTATCGGTGACCGTTAAACAGACTTCTTATCATATCTGTCGATCGGCGCATCCAAATGGCGGGCCGATCATATCCATACGTAGATCATCATTAGGGCTAGCTATCCTACGGTGTATATTGACTTGTACACCCCATAGTAGGCCCTAGAGGCTAGAAAGACCCTCTCATAGGTCTAGTATAGTAAAAACCCTACACTTGGGTCCATTGTCACCAAATCTGGCATTATAAAAGGCCTTATTTGGGGCACTCACTCCCTCATACGAATTTGCCCTAAGGAACAAAGGGAGAGAGGAGAGAAAAAGGAGAAGGAAGAGAGGAAGAAGAGAGTGAAGGTGGACCGTAGGCAAGGTGGGATCCAAGGGAGTTCAATCTTACACCACCCTACCTCTTCTTCAAGGAAGAGCCCTCCACCACAACCACACATTCGCTCCGTTGATCATCTAGGTAAAAACCCTCATCCCTTTTTTTGAAAACCTTGAGTTGAGGAAGGATTTGCTTGAAACTTTAACATGCAAATGGTTGCTTTAGGGATTCCGGTTGTCCGACCCCAAAAGCCCTCATTCCTAGGTCATTTTCCAAGCCTCCAACGATCCATAGGTGCGGACTATTATCCTTAGGTGGCCTAGTACTAAATTATAGTTGGAGTTTAATGATTTTGCTTGCTTGGTGTGTTATATGGAAGAATCTAGGAAAACCTAGAAATGACATATTGTTGGAATTGTATGAATTGCATGTTTATTTCTCTTTGATGTTAATCTTGCCTCTCTCATAATCTAGTGTATGGATGATTACATGCTCATGTATGGTTGATTTCTTCTTCTCATATGTGTTGCTTCATCTTGTGTATGATTTATTGCTCTTGTACATATGATTTCTCAACATGGAGGAAGTGTTAACTTCCTCACTAACCCACACCACACACCTACACTTTATTCATGATATTAATAAATGCTTGTTAGAGAAATTTGAATTGTATGTTGAGCAACATGAGAACATGGTGTTGAATATGCTTGATGTTGCATTGGTAGTTGGCATGCTATAAGTCACTATTCCTACCCTTGGGTTAGTCAGGAACATGAGGAGAGCGAATGTGGTTTCGTTGGTAGGACCACCTTGAGGCTAAACCCATGGGTTTGGGCGAGTACGTGTGGGCGGCAGTAGTTAGGCTACATGGGTCGCTTGTACCCGATGTCGTTCCGCCACATACTTGCCTGGGCTCGTGCGGTTTAGTCCACTGGCTGACTCACCTGGTTGTTAACCTTGTTTGCTTACATATGTATGGAAAATGGAACACCCTACCACCGTTGTAGCCTATCGATACCGGATGGAATATTGATCCACAGTCTCGTGAGCCAGGCATGGTGGAATGGGACACTGTGTCCGAGTTGTCGGCCTACGCTGGGGTGATGCGCCTCCCCGTAGTGACTGTGAGCGACTCCACATTCAGCACCCCCCATGTGCTTGAAGTCGGGGATGGGGAAAACCCGACGGGGTCAAGGATCGCGGCGTCTCGGCCTCACACATTGGGGGGTCTTGGCCTCGCAACTAGTTCAGGGCATTTGATAAGTGGGGTGTATCAGGTTTCCAAATCTGTTGGATGAATGGACTTAACTAAGAATCCGGTTAACATCATTATTGCATGGCATTAGCTAGGTTGGCGACTCGGCAGTCGAGGTCGCACTGAGGGAGTGTTGGCATTGGCGATCGTTAGATGTTGTCGCACGAGGGAGCATTGTGGTGAGGGTATACATCATATCATTCTGCATGCATGCACATTAACAAAACTAGATAGATGTTTATGATTGATTGCTTTTCATTAAATTCTTATTATAATTGATGCTTGTTGCAACTTAAGACTAATAGCACCCACTGAGTTGATCACTCACTCCCACTCTGGGACGGTGTTTTAAAACACCAACCAGACCCGTTCATAGATGCAGGTGATACGGATTTCGTGGAGCTTGGCGATGTGAGCCTCGAGGAGGAGGACGAGTTCTCTTACTTTCAGCTGATGGATGTTTCCCCGTCGACCTAATAGACAGGATTTGGATCACTGAGTTGTGGACTCAGCCCTATTCTTTTGAGCATGATATTCCTTTTGTGATTTTGTTGGGTAACGCCTGATGCGACCCTTTTTATATCCTTTTGGACATGTATATAATGATCTCTTTTCATTTCAGCAAACTAGTTGTGATCGTGCTTCATGTTTCAAGTAATTCCATGCTGCGCCTTTAAACCTGGATTAATCGCATATTAATGAAAACCGATTATAAGTGACCCCGGGAACTCGGGAGTCGAGCGTATGCACGACCCCTAATTTTCAGGGTGTTACACCTTAGCTTCCCGAACCTGTTGTATGAATAAACCTAATTAAGTATTGGTTAACACGATCATGCACCACATTGCATGTGCTTTGGCGAGGAATTGCATACGTCCGGAGTGGTGCATGCCACGATCGTGAGATGATGTCGTTAAGGGAGTGCAGGTGAGGGCATGCATCATTACAGCATATCATTCCTGCATTAATAAAAATACTTAGGATATGAGTGTTGTACTGCTTTATCATTACTGCTTGATTGAATTGATAACATGTTAACCTTTACCTCATAGTACCACTGAGTTGACCACTCACTCCCACTCTGGGACGGTGTTTTAAAACACCAACCAGACTCTGTTGTAGCTACAGGTGATGACAATGCTTGCGAGGTGGAGCCTGACTTTTATGATGACGAGGAAGAGTTCTCCTACGTGCAACTCTCTGACAGGTCTATATAGACTTGAAGTTGCATCGGCGGGGCTACAGGGATATGGATTAGATGCCATTACATTGTATCATTTTGTAAATTTTGAAACTATACATGTAATTATTTAACCTGGTGACATGTTCATACTCTAGGGACTTACAACTACTTATATGCTTTATATATTTATCATAGTCTTCCGCTTGCATAGTCTAATTGTCTTTGGAGTATGATATGCTGATTTAGTGTAATCCCACTCATGTTTAATGCACCAATATAGACAACATTTAATCATCATTATCTATGTTGCAGAAGTAATGCATTGGAACTCGGGAGTTGAGCTTCTGCTCGACCCTCGATATTCGGGGCGTTACAGTTTAGTTCGGTTCGGTTCTAGTTTGGGCGTATGTAGAACCAAACCAAACCGTGATCCAAACAGTGGATCCGATCCGTGGAGCTGAACTTGGAACCGAACTGTGGAACCGAACCTGGAACTGTGAGTTTACAATATATTTTAGTTATATATTTGACTCATGATTTATGGTTTACAATGCACCTTTTGATTATTTTCATAAATGTATTTTTTCACACCGTATAAAATATCTAAACCATTCATCAAATGGATCACAACGCAAATGGACATGGGCTAAATTAAAAAATAGAATATGCAATTAGGCTGGATTATAAAAAGCCCAGAACCGTGGAACCGAACTGGAACCGAACCGGTTTTCACGGTCCAGTTCCGGTTCGGTTCTAGGGTGCTAATAGTCCAGTTCCGGTTCTGAAAATCCTAGAACTGTATGGAACGGTTCGGTTCCAGTTTCACTCCAGAATCGGACCGAACCGAACCGTGTGCACCCCTAAACGTATGAGTCTGAGAACATATGAACAAATATGAAACTGCCTACAAATACTAAAATTTTCTTAAAGCTGAAATACAATCAGCGTCTACAATGATTTCATCAACCATAATATGGAAACTTTAAAAGCAAAACAAGGATGATCGATTCATTTGTCAAACATTGTTAACATGGACAGTGGAATATTACCTGCCCTATCCAAGAACACCTGGACTCAGGGCAAAACGTAACAATTTAATTAAGTAAACAATGTGAGAAGAAGGAAGACGAGGATATCTTATATAGACTTTCTAGAAATGGTTCTGACGATCAAGCCATATTAGTACTCCCATTCTCATTGACATGCACAAGTCATGTCGTATGTGTCGGGATGTAAATCCATCTCCCGGATACATTACAGATACGCAGTAATGTCCAAAAGATTTAGCTGCCAGCAAAATCCTATTGGGATGTCCTATGCCTGCTTGCCATCTTCGTAGAGTGTAGAGAAAAGGTGGTGGCGACTCCCCTATGACATGCATCCCCAAAACCCCTATGACATGCACCCCCAAAACATGGGTGTTTTGGGGAGTATACCATAGTGAAGGAGAAATACATGGAAAGGATAACATTTGTCCCCCACAAATGTGAATACTCTCTCTCTGAATCGAGCATTAACGTTGTATATTACACCTTCTGTAAAAGAAACGCAACGCAATACCTGTCTTCTCCAAATCACTCACGTGATTTGTGGATGAAAGGTGGACAGAAAAATGCAAGCTCCAGGGATTTCCAATGATTTGCTATTTCAAGACGTGGACCACATACGCTGGTGGAGGCTGAACGTTTTGTACCGCAGGACGATTTTCGACATCCGAGGCTGTGAGAAGGAGGAGAAAACCATAAAAGAGAGAGCAAAGCTTAGAAATGGTCCGCTGAACCACATTCACAGAAATGATTTTTTTTTTCTTCTCTCTGCTGTGGCGGTGCGGTGCAATGAAAGCACTGCACTGCTAGCTGCATTGTACTCTGACGATCGAGATGCATGGAGTCTGCAAAACGGTTCGGCAACGTACTTGGTCGGGTCGTGAACTAGGTGTTGGTAATCCAATTTAAACGCAGTGAAATGTACTTTTTATTAAAATATATAATGGTGTACTATGTAGGCCACCATCCAAACACGCCATAAATGACTTCAACGGGTGAATATAATATAGGCATCGTAAGTGTGATTATAATATAGACATCAGAAGTGTAAAAATAATATAGACATCATAATGGAGCCCACAATGTTAGTAGAAGTCAACACAGCACCGACATGATGTGCCAACCAAACTAACGGCAACCACTTCGGAATCGGATCGGCTGGTATACCACGCACTACCGAACAGACTGGACGCGGATTAGCTACTGAAGTATCGACAGAAGCCGTCTCAGGAACCTCACCGTTATGTATTTGTTGAATACATACCGTCCGTTTATTTGGAGAGCATTTTAAGGCATCAAAAAGGTTGTGAAAGATCTAAAGCTCAGGTGGATCCTACCACATAAAACAGTGAGGATTGAACACTTACCTTTAAAAACTTATTTGGAGCACAGAAGTTTTCGATCAAGCTAATATTTATGATTTACCTTATTCCATATCTATGTTAACTTATAACGAGGTTGGATCTCAAATAAACATCATAATGGGACTACGAAGGCTTCAACAGTGGGCCTTATTGTCCCCATTGTTTTCTACCGTAGGTCCACTTAAACTTTAGATCTGCCTTATTCTTTGGCACGTGACCTTAAATGATCTCTCCAAATGGATCAATGGTGTGGATACAATAAATACACTATTTTAGGGCCCAGAGAGTTTGGTGACATCGTTTCATAATATCGTGACATCATTTTTCTAGATGATTTTTAATCATGATTCCAAAAACAAACGAGTCATATCTAAAGTTAAAGCGGACAACACTACAAATATTAAAGTATTTGTAAGGCCCACCATGATATTTATTTTCCATCCTATCTATTCATGAGTGCAAAAAGACTTGGATGAAGAGGAAAAACAAATATCATATCCGTCTAAAACTTCTGTGACCCCATAAGACGTTCAATCTCTCATTGCATTTTTTCATTTTTCGGTGTGGTTCACTTGATCTTTGGATGTGTCTTATTTTTCCGTTTAAGGCTTAAGACGAGCTCGCTAAATAGACGGACGGCTCAGATATAACACATACCCACATAACTTGGTGACGTCAACACACCAGACAGGTCGGTGGTGTGTGGTACACCAGCCAATCCGCTTACATCACCTTCTGTCGTGGATAATGCAGTGAATTAAAATAATTGAGTTGGATGCTGCATGCACTGTGACAGCAACGAAACCGGGAAAGAGTCGCTTTTTAAAGCTGTTCCAGTCGTCTATGACGGAGAGAGAGAGATAGAGCTAGCCGAAAATGAAGGTGGGATCGAATCTCTTGCACAATCCTCCTCCGGCAATCTCAGCCGTCCGTCAACTTCCCACTTTCATTAGACCCTCCTCCTTCTGTACTGCGCGTTCATTCCCCACGTCCGGCCATCTCCACCGTCTCCGCTCCCGTTCGAATCCTAATTTCAAGGTTTCCTTTTAATGCTCTGTTCTACTACTCTGGACGAGAGTTCATACCATATGCCTGCATTTCAAATTTGTACAAGTGGGGCTAATGGTTCAGTAGTCCAGACCGTTGATATGCTGGACTTAAAAGCGGATGGTCTTGGCACCTAAAATCGCCCAGGGTGGAAGATACTAGCCATTGAATCTTTGGATCCTGTTTTTGCTTGAATTCGGACCGTTGCTGTATTTTCTTTTAACCATACTCTTCCGGTCAGCAAATAGAGGTTTTTGAATTTACGCGGGAATTTTGGTGAATATCAACGGCCTGGATTGCTGAAACATGGGACCCATTTGGACAAAATGAAAACGAGAGCTTATTGTAGGAAATCCCTGGGTCAAGCATTCTGTGCAAATGGGTCCATCTTCCAACGATCCAGATCGTTCATCTGGTGAGGTGGATGGTGAGTGGCTGTTGACTGTTGGCCTTGTTTCCTTGCTAACCATCCATTTGCTGGCGCAATTTTCTCAAATGTGGGTGAATTGTGCAGCATCACACACCATGGTGGGGCCCGCCAGATGAACGGCCCCGATCACCGGAAGGTGGCCGGTGCATTTGAAGGTGCTGACAACTGCAGCTCAGCATTTTTCTGTACTTCCTCTTTTCTCTTTTTAAATTTAATTTTGTTCATTCATCTAGATCTTAGGGGCAAATGGAAGAGCTGGGATGGAATGCAGTACTGATACATTGCCAGGAATGGAGGATTCTGATTTACCTGTTGAGCTCTGCCAGACATACACTCTGCCTCCGGCTCTCACGCTTGAAGATGCCGCCAATCAGATCAAACAGGAAATCGAGAAGTTGAAGTTGAAGCCTCCTCATTCCTCAAGTGGTGTGTTGAGATTTCAGGTAAATAGATTTTTAGTCCCTATAGCCCCTGAATTCACCCTTGGGTGTGGTGCATGGCATAAGGCGGACCCCACGTTGAAGATGGTCTGGCACAATCAGGCCATTCCATTCATTAGGCAAAAATCAGGCTGTATGTTGAATAGGGACCATCGATAAGTCACGTGGCTTGCATGATGAGTGGACAGACCTGATTTTTGCACTAGATTGTCTTCGTGGGGTCCACCTTTTGCACAGCTCTGATGCCCTACACAAGTGGGACTTCAGCACACTGATACAGATCAATCAATGCTTTTGAAGTAGTGTTATTGATTGCAACATAAATCCAATGGGATGGATGTGCTCAGTTTCAATTCTGAAGTGAATTTGTGCAAAAATCAACCTCAAAATCCCAATTCCAGCAGCCTTACATGATTCCCAGCAGAATAGGAAAACATTCTAGCAAGCACATTCAAGATTCCAGTTCAGTCATGTAGCCTGAAAATCCTGCTGGTTCAGTCATCAAGGTGGTCTCACTTGAAGAAGCCGACGGTGAGGAGGAAAAAAAATTCAATTGTGCACATTTGATTACACGTATAGCCAACTGACTTGATGATTGAGCCGGCCTGATTGTCAAGCTGCAACACATAAATGGTGGGGCCTACCACCTATGAACAGCCTGGGTCTTGTGCACATGGTGAGAGTAGGATTGAGAAGCCTATTTTGGCGATTAGCCTTCTTTGAGGTTTGCTAGCAAGGTTTGTCATTATGAGCTGAGGATTTCACATCTTCCATTTTTACCATACATATTGCACATGTGCAGGGCAAGGTTTTGAATAACGGTATCAGTGGGCATAGACGATGGGCTTGAAAACAGCACTATATGGAGTGTATCAGATCATGTTGGCCGAGATTTTTTTTAGAACAAAAAAATCTTGAAAAAAAGAATAAGCAAATAGGATGAAAAAAGTAAAGCATTAGATCTATCTTCTTCTTCTTCTTCTTCTGTTTTTTTGTATTTGTATTTGTATTTGTATTTGTTTTAAATGTCTAATGGTGTACCCGACCAGATTTTCGTTAGAATGCTCTCATATTGACCTGCTGAAAGCAAACCAAATAGGTCCTTGGTGAACACAAGTCAAGCATGATATCGTGGATTAGGGCCCATTACTTGTTAATACAACAAATTAAAAAAAAAAAAGAAGAAGAAGAAAAATGGAGAAAAAAAAAGAAAAAAAAAAACAAAACAAAACAAGTGATAGCCCCTTCTTCCAATATTTTTTAAATGGTCCATTCTGCTTCAATTCATTGAATCTCACTCAATTCTTATCTTTGATCCTCAAAATAATCCCAGATGTAGTCTAAAATTAGTTTCTAAGCTCTTTGTGGTTGAAATGAAGAAAGAAATAGAGAAATGAGAGAAAATTTGAAAATAAAAATGTCAAAATGGGGCCCTTATGTAAGTGCCTTGTTTCAGTGCCGATACGGGGTGTATTGGCCTGTTTGACTGATGCAGGTCTATAAGGCCCATTTCTTTTCCTAACAGAATGGTTCACTCTAACACATGATGGGGGTGACTGATACCATTATGTAATGGCCATTATGGGCCCATTTGGATCGTAAGTTACTTAAGATAAGCTACTTATGCTTCAAGTAGCTTATATTGGTTTCTACTTACTAAGTTGACAAGTATGTTTGGTAAAAACAACATACTTATCAGCTTCTCCTCTTTTGTTTCTCCCAATGCCTTTCTTCAGCAATTTATGAAAAGTAGAAAAGCTAAAAAAATTAACTGAAGTGATTAAGTACTTTTAAGTAAAAAAGTTACTTATAACTAATCATAAACCAAACTTACTTCTCTAAAATAAGTTACTTATCTACTGCTGTAAGTAGAAAGAGTAGCTTATTTGGTGATATCCAAACGGGCCCTATGTAATGAGATGGATATTCAAAACTATAGTCCATGGTAATTGGGGCCTCTAATCTAGTGAGCTGCCGTGTAAATGAGTCATACCCCAAAAAGTCACGATCATTGCACAACCTAGTCGTTGCTGTGATAAAAGAATTTGAGCAAAAAACAAACAATCATCCAATCTTAATGGGAAAATGTTGCATGAGTCAGACAGCCAGGATTGTCCACTCACCATCAAGGTGTTCCAAAATGGTAACGGTGGCTGTAATGGCCACCACCGTTACCATTATGATACTGGCTGTAATGGTCGCTACGGCCCCTGTATCAGCCGTTACAGTCCTTTTTTATTTTTTGAAAAACTGTTATAGGACCATTACGGGACCATTACAGGGCCCTTACGGCCTGTTTTTTCTGTAACGGGCATTACGCCCATTTCAACCCTGTAACGCGTAATGGCTATGACCATTACCGTTAGGTAACAGCCATTACGGCAGTTGCGTAACCGAATTTGAATACCTTGCTCACCATGGTCAATCCATGTGGTGGCTCGTCAGAGAGATAGTCTCTATCATCATGTGCAACATCTACGGTGAACTTGGTAGGTAAGGAGCAAATTGCTTTTGGCAGTGAGCCATTGGAGCAATTTAAATTAATCATCATCATCTTAGCATTTTCTTTTATTTTTTTTAGTTCCTCAGGAAATTTGAAATGGGCACAAGCTACATTTGTGTTGTAGGATCTTGCTAACCATCGAGGATCCTTGCTGTTGCCATCTTTATGATTATTGAAGAATGGGGCAGTTTTTTAGGTTCTTCATGTCTGTTTTGTAATCTGGTTTTTGAGTTTTTATTACTGCAGGTCCCAGTCCCTGCAAGTGTAAAAGCTCTGGATTGGTTACGCTGTCAACCTCAGTCTTTGGAAGCATTTCCTCAGTTTTATCTCTCGGGAAATCAGTGTGAGAAAACACCTTACGAATCAGTTTCATTGGAGGAAAAGCATGGAGTTTCTGGAATTGGCTCTGTGCTTCACTTTACGGGTTCTTCTTATACCTTGAAAGGGCGTGATTCAATAAAAAGGTCATTGTCTCTCTATCCTTTTTTCCTTTCTTCAAGACGTGTGAAGTTAAATAACCTGTGAAACATTATGCTATCCACTTCATGTTTATACGACTATTGGATCACCATGACCTTTAAACAAATGTTATGCTATACACTTCGTGTTTATATCCATGACTCTATCAATATGTTGGCTCTGAACTTGGGTTATTTCAAGTAGGCATATTTGAAATAAAATCAGGCTGGTGCATGTTGATGATGTTTTCTAGGTAGTTCTGAAACAGAAGCCTTAAGTGATGGGCATATATTAGAGCAATGCTTCTGAAGCACATTCTCAACTTCTTTTGTGTTTGTCTAGATATACGTAACAATCTAGTTGGACGGACTTTGCGCCACTGTAGATTGATAACAATGATATATTGATTGAAATTACATTCATCTCTGTTTTTCTGTTTCAATGTAAGAAATATAATATACCTACCTGTATATGGAGGTTTGCCAGCACTACATGCACCCTGTGCTCACCATCTTTACACAGGACATGTGCCAATCTGGCAAGTGTCTGGGACATCTAACCACTGCACAAGGTGGTCTCCACTATGAAGATGAACGTGCACAAATTTGG
This sequence comes from Magnolia sinica, assembly GCF_029962835.1. Lineage (NCBI taxonomy): Eukaryota > Viridiplantae > Streptophyta > Magnoliopsida > Magnoliales > Magnoliaceae > Magnolia > Magnolia sinica. The sequence goes on from NC_080581.1 coordinate 72,039,349, forward strand.
GGCTGTTCCACTTATCAGGTGGGCCACCCTATTGGAAAAGAATGGGTGGTTTGAAAAGAAACTTTTCAACAGTTCACTTCAATCTACTATTGTGTCTGGCCTGATGAGTGGAGGTATTCAAAATCGGTTACGTAACAGCCATAACGGCCATTACGTAACGGTAACGGTCATAACCATTACACGTTACGGGGTCGAAAAGGCTGTAATGGCTGTTATAGGAAAAACAGGCTGTAAAGGCCCTGTAACGGTCCGTAACGGCCTTGTAGCGGACCATAACGGTCTTGTAACGGTTTTTTCGAAAAATAAAAAAGGGCTGTAACGGCCGTTACGGCCCGTATCATAAGGGTAACGGTGGTGGCCGTTACGGCCACCGTTACTGTTTTCGAACACCTTGGGAGCATCCTATTTTTTGTTGTTTATCTTTCCGACATCTAAAACTTTACAAAACAGGAGCTAGCAAATCAACGATTTACCATGTATATGGCGACTAGTGATTTTGACTATTAGATATTAAGGGCCTGTTTGGATGGTGGGAAAAGAAAAGAAAAGAAAACTGTCATAATTATCCGATAATGATTTTCCAAGATTTCCCATGAACGTGGATTCCCATGGATTCCATTTTGGGTTTCTTGTTTGGATAACAAGTGAAAATCCAAATAAAGATCTCAAACAAGTCACCTCATATTTTGTGCATGAGAATTTGACTATGATGTTTGGATAATGATTGCATTTTGAAATCCAATATTTCCTTTGCCATCGAAACATGGTGAAACATCCAATCATGGGAAAAGTCATCTATTTTCTTTTTCTTTTTTTCCCAGCATCCAAACAGGCCCTAAAATTACATCCATAAATAGTCAGTCCTGAACTTTGTTGCCAGGAGCTTCAACCCAACGTTGGCCTGCTTGCAATTCATATTTTTGGAATATCGTTCCTTATACCGATTCTTAGGCATTGACAATTTCTGAGATTTTGAGAACCACCAATTTTCGGTCCCAGGCTTGCATCTTCTCCTGCTCCAACCCTCACATGATCTATATGCAACTAAGGCCCTGAATATGTATGTGGGGTTCACTAGGTCATCTTCTCCTATGTCAATATAGTATGATCTATACTACACTGAAACCTGCTTCTTTTTTTTCTTTTTTTTTTCCAGTGGAGAAATATATCTGCGTGTGTGCGTGTTGTTGGAAGTGTTAGTATGCTTTTTTTTTTTTCTTATAGCAAGGCATCTAAGCTTTCTTATGCCTGCTGGAATTTACTAATCAAAGGGAAACATAGTAGTTTCACAATTCATTTTCATAATTTCATCTGGTATCCTTGGTAATTAGCTGAAAGTATGCATGTTGTTATTTATTCTTCTTTTGCAGATATCTTTCAGCTTCTTCACCTCTGATAAGGGCTTATGGGTTCATAGGTATCAATTACAGCTCGGAATCATCTTCCATGAAGCATGAGACTGATTCATTCTATTTTTTTATTCCACAGGTGAATCTCATCCCCACACATTTTTGGTGATAAATCTGAGTTGCACTTGCGTTTCTTTATCATTTCTTTTGCACACACATAATTCGCACTGTACACTAATAGTCGGTGCATGCATATCTCCTACTAGCCCAAGAGTGGTGGCTGGGAACCCAGCACATCAAAATTGAGCATTAAAAGTCCGAATAAAAAGCTGGAGATAAGTGCATGCACGCACACTTACAAAGGGTGTGCACCATGATCACCCAAGAGAAAAATCAGGCTGACTGATAATTGGGTGGCCTGAAGCATAGAAAACAATGGACAATTGCCCAAAAAATTCAGATTGTTGGACAACTTAGTCATAGCATTAACTGTGATGGTGTCCATAATCTAATTGTTTTTTATTTCAACTTCAAGATTGTTGGGTTTGATAGTTGAAAACAACGTAGACTATATAAAACAAAATAAAAAAGGGAGAAGAAGGACTTAACGTGATTTTGAGTCTAGTCGAGGTGTGATTTGGAATCATTCGGCTTGAAGTTGAATTTGCCCTCCTTGGACCATGTCCCAAGTGCAACAGGAATCTTGTACAGTCAACCTCCAGGATACAATGGCTATAACCTGGTCAGAGTAGTGCACTCACTGTACACGAGCTCAAACCACTTGCTGTCTTCCTCGAACCAATAAGTGAACTCAGAAGGCGAACTCAGTAAATCAAAACCAAAGAACTAGAGATTTGAGAAAGAGAGACTTATTAATATTTTGATTGTATGAAAACCAGTTAAAGAAAATACTTTGAATGGACTCGAATGTGGTGTTCAAACACCCTTTCAAAAGGGTTAGGTCTGTTTGGCATGAAGTCAATCCACGCATTAGGTGTGCGTGTGCCAAGGGCTGTACTAGGCTAGGTTGAGTGGAGTCCCAGATCCGACCCATTTAATAATTGTCTTTATTTTGGCCTCAAAACCCCTTAAAATCTGGGTCCGGTCTAGGCATATGTGGATCAACTCCCAACCAATTTATCTCATGGTGCAGGTCTTTGCATGAAAACCTTAGATTGGGCAATCCTATCCATCAAATATCTGACCTTTGTCTAGTTGAATGTGGACCATTGTATATTTTTTATTACCTATTTATTTGATGGTTATATAATGCAGGGAAATATGGGTTTGAGCCGGTGCCTTACTGGGTGACAGTGTGTTTCAACATTGAGGTCTTGGGTTCGAGCGCAAAATTACCTACCAAAAAGAAAAAAAAAAAAGAAGGAGAAAGGTGGACACATATTGAAGGGCAATGTTTTAAGTACTGATAGTCTGATATTGCGTCTTCGAGAATGGGAAATATAACGGGATATATCAGGAAATATTGTGCACATTGTGAGTATCGCAGTCTAAGGGAAACTTTAGGAGACTTTAGTAAATTGTTGGAAAATTTCGGTGAAACTTCAGTATGTGTATGGAAACAGATGATTATGTTTTGTTTTTATAATAAAAATAAATTTCAAAAATAAAGTTTATTTTTAGTAAGTAAATAAATATATTGATTATGAAAACTTTCCATAAAAAGAGTGTATAGCCAAATGGTAAGAGAAGGGTTTTTTGCTTCTGCAATTGCAACTAGGGTTAAAATCTCCATAAGGATGGTGCGAAGCACCGTCCACGCTTGGGTGCTTTTTGGCACTTTATTAGGCGCATTTAGTACTTCACACGTGCGCATCGTCGCAAGGAGTCAATAAGAGCCTTGGTCTTTTTGGCACGTGGTTCAAACCCATCTGAGCCATGGTGTAACTTGAATAGAACTAGGGTCTAGCCTAAGGTATTTTAACCTTAGTGTTGATCAGTGTTCAAAGTATCGGTATCGCTACAAGTTTCGCTAGACAGGGATATAGAAACAATATTGAGATCGCCGATAATATCGCTGATAACCAGAAATGTAGGGAAACAAAGGAATAATGGTGGAATTTTCAGTGAAACTTCAGGAGATGTTAAAATGTACATATTTTCATATTTAGAAATTAAAAAAATTTACAAAAAGAATGCATACATAATAAGTTTCCATTTAATGGGGCCTTAAAAGCATGTGTTGTTGTAAGAAATCAGTCCAACCATCCCCTCCGACCTATTTAACCATCCAACCTTCCATCCAAACATCCATCGATATTGCAAAATATCAACAACACATGATATTTCACCAAGAAATCATCAACAATTGGAAATGAAACGAAAGATTGTGGTCTCAATATCTTGAATGTTGTGATATCAATAATATTGGGATATTATCAATATTATCAATGACAAATTGAACACTACATACAACCATGTGTCCATGAAAAAAAAATTGAATAAAAATTTTCCTAATAAACAAAATTTTTATGATATCAATATGTTGGTGATATTATTGAAATATCGTCAATATGCTTATGATAGAAGCATTACCTAGAATTTACATAGTCGAAAATATTGGCGATGTTGATGCATTGGCAATACAAGCGACACCTAGAATTTACATAGTTGAAAATATTGATGATTATATTAGCGATATTGATACGTTGGCGATACTTAGTGATACATTGCTAATACCTTGCATATCTGATACTACCAACATTATCGGTATCGCTACCAGTGTTATCAGTATCGTTGAGCTGGAGATAAAGATAATATTGGGGATATTTCGATAATATCGGAGATAATTTGAACACTGGTGTTGATTGAGAGTGACTATGACATGGTTGTACATGTGGCATCCATGCTATGTGTCTCTCACGTGACAACAATTATGATGATTAGGACTTGTGGTGCATGTAGCAACAGTTTTATACTGTTGGATAACTATTTTTGTCTAAAAGGGAACATAAATAACTGCCATAGGACAAAGGGTCATGTCCTTTCATGGAAGATTATTTTTTGTTGTGAATGGGTATGGATGTCTTGAAGAGGCACATGAGTGTCTCTCCAGAGAGGACTCCATGACCCCTTAATTGCTATATATCTTGGATACCATAGTCTAGAAGAGATATTCTCTCCATTTCCTAGATAAAGCCATCATTGTTCAGTACTCTTGGATCTGATCTCTTGCTGTGTTTTTCTTCTGAACGTGTTAAAGGTATATCGGTGTTAAAATTAGAGATTTGTTTAACACTTAAATGTGCAATTTTGCATGTTGAAATTCAGAATGAGAGTTCATTGCATCCTTAAGACAGTTTGCAGATTTCCTTCGTTTGCACTTGCTGGAATTACCAGAAAAAGGGCAGCAAAGCTGTCTTGAGAAATTGACTATTCAAGTTGAGCCTTGAACCTGCTAGATCTGATTGTCTCCTTATCCTTTTCTTCTATGCTCCATTGTGTACTATATTACCTCTTTTCCAACAGATTACATACTCAGAACTTGAGGTGTTACTAAAGAACCATGGATTAGTAGTTTTCCATTGTTCAGGGGATAAAACTATGATTTGTCGGCCATTAATGATGCAATTATACTATAATGAGTTCCTATCATTTAAATTTCATACAGTACAAGTAATAAACATAAACGATACAACAAAAAGCTAAAAAAGAACAAAAAAAGAAAAGAAAAGAAAAAAAACCGTGGTCCAAAATCTACATGGAGTTATAGGTTTTAGGCATGATTAGACACTATTCCCTGTAGTGTGTCCCACCTGACTTTTGGATTTGGCTGTTTTTTGGGGTGTGCCATTTTCACAGTGGGCCACATCTGATGCATGTTTCAGATGCCACACGCACATCATGGTGGGCCCACACCAACTTGAGTGTACCATACATTGGACACTATGGGATCGTTACCCTATATATATGTGTGTATGTATATGTATATCAGTGTGTTGATGCCATTTTTATTTCCTTCTTCATGGTGTTTGTGATCTGCACTTGGAATTTGAGAAACTGACAGTCCTGCTATTATTGTACCTATACTAATTTATCATCACCTTCATATTTCTGTCTGCAAAACACACACTCATGTTTTTTAAGTTGTGATATCATTTCAACAGATTGAGCTGGAGGAGTTTGAGACCAATTCTCTCCTGGCTGCAACATTGGTGTGGGATGACTCCTTTCGTACATTTAAGAAAGCAGTTCATTCTTTTGAGTTGTCTTTCCATCAGGTATGCTGAGTCCCGTCATTGTGTGAGTGTTGTACTGATTGCTGTTGCTGATCCTTTACCTCTATTTTTAATGGATATTATAGATACGGGATAGTTGGTCAATGAGTTTGAATGTACAAATGCACAATACTGCTAAGATTGAGTTCAACTTGTTTGCATCTAGCACAAAATTTTTGTTCTGGTCTGTTTTCATTGTTGCTAACACGTCCATGACAAATTGTATATCTTATGCTCATACTTCATTTCACCTTTGTTCATTATGTCAGTTGAATATGCTGTCTTAAATATTGTAGTTCGAAGCTAATGTTCCTAAATCACTTTTTTTTTTTTTTTTTACACACACCCACACTCCACACACACACACACCCACCCACACCACATGGTCACTTGATTCTTGGCCTCAGTGTTGAAACAGAGTCTGTTTAATTTTCTCTTCAGTTCAGTCCACATATTTGAAGTTGAATGAGACGTATTTAATGTCTGCAATTTTGAGGACATGGGTTGAGAGTATTGTAGAGAGATATATGTAGTCATACGGAGTGCTATATTGTGTTACGATTATGATATTTTTGGTGATATCTTAGGAAGCGTTTACATTTAATTGGAGCTTATCCTTGATTAGTTGTATATATATGTTTAGTTCTTAATGGAATACAAGATAGCACGTTTCCACCATGCCGTCTCTAAAGTTAACAAGGTATTAGAGCCACGTTTCCGATCTACTGAGTCGTTGCTTTGACCATCATCTATTTCAATCCAACCATCCATCTAGACTGCCTATCATGCATCTCTGCCATCTACATCTTGGGAATAGAGATTGCATTGGCTCTTCCCCAATCTGCACATCTTTCCAAAATCTGATCTTCTCCCCATCTCCTAGGGCAAATCCGACCCCTTTGTAAACCAGGATTTTATAGAAACAACCCGTTTTCAAATATTGGAGGCCCTATACAGAGAGGAGTCCATTTGTCTACATTGCAATTGTATTTACTAGAGTCCCTCCGTAATGTGCCTTCTTCTATACCAAACTTCCAAAGCCACTTGCCCAAAAAAGCCCTATTCATCAACTCTAGATCTCTGATTCCAGCTCCTCCTTTGTCATAGGCTTTATACACCTCGCCCCAACTTAGCAAATGAAATCTATTAGCAGCATCTGTCCCTTGCCATGAGAAGTCACGCAATAATTTTTCTATTCTCATTAGAACTGACTTTGGGCATCAAATTAAGATGTAAAGTAAATAGGAAAATTTGAGAGAGCAGCTTTCACGAGAGTAATGTGCGCCCAAGAGAAAGATATCTGCTCTTCCACTTGGCTAGTTTCCTTTCCACCCTTTCCACTACTATGTACCACAAGTGTTTTGCTGGTTTACCAATACAGAAATGTTTGCTATTCTTACAATGATACAAGTAGTTTGTTTCAACTCTATATCAGTGTGAGTTGTTACAAGGATTTTGTTAGGTTATACATTTATATATTGTATCTTGTTTGCTATAATGTTTATTGTAATTTCTTTATAGGCAATCTATCATGTTTGGCCAACCAGAGAGTATTGCCATGACAAGTGGATAAGCTATGTTCAGGAGAAGTCTGATTTGGAAGTCCAAACTGCTCAGATGGTATTTGCTCCATTTCATTGTTCAATTCTACAATGTATAAATCGGTTATTTGGATTTAATATGTGAAAATTGATTGGTTGAATCTTTTCTTTATTTTGGTGCCTATGGGTGATTAATGAATTTTCTCTTTCACTCGCTAAAAGGAAGAAGGGACCTATATACGCTCTTGATGAAGAGAAAGTTCTCCATGTCTTCTACATGCTTGATTGTAGTTGCATAAACTTCAAAAACTTGTGACATATCCTGTTTAATGTAGGAATGGCTCAGTGGTAGACTGCGTTTCAACACTGAAGTCATGGGTTCGAGTGTCCATGTGGTGCGTGCATGCATGTGAGTGTGTTAAAAAAATGTAGGAGGGCTTTTGGAGGCCCTTGCTGCTACAATACATTGTGGGAGGGTTTTCAAGTCAATGCATCAATGCTTAAATAAAGTTAATCACTGTATACTGTTGTTGCATATACTATGCTAAGCAACAGTTACTGCCAGCTCACTATATATATATATATATATTTGTTAATGATAAACTTTAATTTAGTAAAGGACAAAGTTAATAATTTAAGCACATATTTTAAAGGGCTAGTTGTTGATTTTTTTTTTATAATGAAAACAAGTTACAAGAGGGGGAGAGAATCTTTAATCAAAAGAGAATGAAGCTCAGATCATTCGCCTCAACATTTACTCAAGGAACTGGGAAAATGGTGCCAAAGTGCCCGCTCATCTTCCTTATTTCCTCCACCCAATTCCCTGGTCTCCATGTCTAGAGAATCTATCCCCAATTCCCTGGTCTCCATTTCCTCAATAATTGTCTGCATGAATTGCATTTGGAGTAGCCCCTTCATTCCCATGCATAGGGACCCGACCTGTGTAGTTGGAACCCTTGACCCCAATGATGCCTCCAAAGACCCACCTAATGTTCCCTTGATTGTCCCATATAATTCTCCTAATTCTAGCCTCCCATGGCCACCTCTAGAACGACAATGAAAATTTAGCTTCCAGATAGCGGGGACGCCACAAAAGATGGGGATTGGGCCGATTTCTTACCTCTGATTCCTCCCAACAAACCTCTCATGAGCGTAAATTTAAGAATTTGGAGAATTATCCCTTTGTTTTTCTGTATTGCTTCAACCCAAAGGTGGGTTTAAATAACCACTCTACAAGACTATACAATGAAGCTTATTTAGAGCTTCTCTATACATAGTATATTTCACCTAATGATAACCCATATACACAATATTCTCACACCATATTCCATCATGGTGGTTGCTACCTCAATGATGTGCCTATTCTTTCGTTCTGTTACTCCATTCTGCTCAGGCGTGTGAGGACACGTTCGCTGATGTATATTACCATTTGAACTTATAAAAGTCTTAAACTCGAACGACATATATTCTCCCCCAGAGTCAGATCATAGAACTTTAATTTTCCTTGCAAATTGGGTCTCCACATATGATGAAAATTGTCTGTAACATGAGAATGCTTCAGACTTGTGCTTCATGAAATAAATCTAAGTGTGCCTTGAAAAGTCATCCACAAAGATGATATAATACAATGAACCACCAGGAGCCATGATGGGAGATGGACCCCAAACATCAGTATGAACGAGATCAAACAGATTTTGAGTACAAGAGTTACTTAATGAAAAGGGCAATGTAGTAGATTTACACACTTTGCAACTAACACGGTTCATATCAATGGAAATGGGACTAATATTTATTTCATCATTCAAAAGACCAGATCTAAATAAGAAAAGCATGTTTTTGGAATTTGGATGCCCTAAACGACTATGCCAAAGTTTTCAGCATTTATTAGTAAAAGAAATATCATGAGAAGATGGAAGAAAAAAACAATGCGATGAGACAACTTCAGGATCGGACTCCAAAGTAAATAACCTTCCTCTCTTATGGCCCTTCCCAATCAGCTTCCCTATTTCCAGATCCTGTATGAAACAACCAAACCGAGAAAACAAAAACCAAACAATTATTTTTCGCTAGTTGAGCAACCGAAACCAAGTTGACAGATAATTTAGGGACATAAAACACTTTGCGAAGGAAGAAATTGCGAGATGATGAAGGTGAGACTTTCAAGGACCCGATATGAGAGATAGGTAAATGCTTCCCATCCGCAGTGTAGATGGAACCCACTCCTCTATAGGGGAGACAATCAGTTAGACAAGAAATGTCACCAGTCATATGATTAGATGCCCATGAGTCAATATACCAAAGATTTGTAGGATCAATATTATCTATCGAACCTGAAGAACCCATTGCTTGAAGGATTTGCTAAATTTGTTCAAGGGAAAGTAGATTAGGCTGCACCGATGGGGCTATAGATGAGGAGTCAGGCTTCTCAGCAAAGGAAGACAGAAATGCACGTCCACATTACTGGTAGTGAGGAGGTAGAGGAGGGCGAGTCGGGCAATTGGCTATATCATGTCATTCTTGTTTGCAGTATCGACAAAATAGAGTACTTGATCCAAAGGATTTTAGATTTTCTTTCTTGTTGGGACAACGAGTAGCCACATGACCAAATCCATTACAGTCAAAACATTTAACTTTCGACATGTCTCGTGACTTTCCTGAAAAATTGCGAGTAATGAAGGTAGCATTAGGAACAACCTCTCTCATGGAAGCAAGGGTTTTCAAACGTGTCTCTTCTGCCATCAAATCAGATAGAGCTGCCTCAAGAGATGGAAGTTGAGGCCGGTTCATCAGAGCGGCTCGGCTTGGTTCAAACTCTGGACGGAGTTTATATAGAAATTGCATCAATTTACTTGTGTCACGAAGTATCTTTGCTGTCTTTATCGCCGTGGCGGGAATAACTGGATCCATAAGTTGAATCTCATGCCAAAGGGAGGTAAGTTTAGAATAGAAATCTTGTATACTCAGAGCTCCTTGTTCTAATTTTGACAGCTCATACTCTACTTGATAACGACGAGCATGATTTGATTGTTAATAACACATTTTCAAGTAAGCCCATATTTCGGATGCAGTCTCGAATGACGTGAGGTTAATTGCAATGTTGCTCTCGACACTGTTAAGGATCCATGTGACCACCTTTGAATTATTTGTGGTCCAAGATAAGAGTTCCTTTTCATCTTTTGGTTTGCCCGTAGAACCATCTACATAGCCATAGAGGCTTTCCTGCTAAAAAATGCTTGAATTGAAATTGCCACAGGGAAATTTTTTCCCCATCCAACCTAACATGGATAGTTTCGATCTTATTGGAGGGATTCATGGATGTCATAAAAAAACCATGAAGAAGAAATGTACCACTGATTTCTGGGCGAGTACGACCGGATCTGACAAGCATGAGGTAGATTTCTAGTGATGCAGAGATGGGTACAGGACCGGATCTGGCAAGCAGGGGTAGTGTCACTGTCGTCGATGGAGAATAATCGACTTTATGGGTTCAACAGATCTCAGATCAATGGATCCAGATGTGAAGATAGAGGTGGCGAGCTAGAGATGGGTTTCAACGGAGAGATTCGTCGAATCAGGCCGGAAGCGGCATGCCGGAAACAGAAGAGATAGGTTCCGTAGTCTAGAGGTGTCACTGGTGCAGGTTGTAGAGAAGATCAGGTTTTGAGTTTTGAAAATGAGGTTTTGGGTAGAGGCGAGCGCCGGATCTGGAGAACGCCCAACAACAATGGCTGTTGTTGGAAAGATGGGACCTACAGAATGTGACGATGATGATACTTGTATTAACAAGAATCTAGATCGATTCTAGATGATGTGGCCGGTCATGTGGTAGATCGTGCGGCAGGTATGGACCGCTGGAATCAATGGAGGAGCGGAGTTGTGACGATGATGTGCCTGGAATGGCAATGATCTACGGCGGCTGAATGATGTAGGTGCGGCAGGTTCAGAAACCTAGCTTTAATACCATGTTAACTTAAGAATTTGGAGAATTAACCCTTTGTTTTTTTGTATTGCTTCAACCCAAAGGTGGGTTTAAAAAACCACTCTACAAGACTATACAAGGAAGCTTATTTAGAGCTTCTCGATACATAGTATATTACACCTAATGATAACCCATATGCACAATATTCTCACAATGAGATCATTGCAAGAGACGCTTGCTAACTCTTTAAACAGAAACCTCAATATAATCCTTCTTTGTCTGCTACTCAAGCCATAGTTTTTAATTTTCTTTTGAATGCTCTACTATTCCTCTCCTTCTAGATCGCCCACCAAACTGCAGTGAGGGACAACTACCATAGAATTCTAGGTTGAGTTGTTCTAAAACTAATTTGCCACACTTTCAAAAGCTTGTCAATTGAGCATGGTATCTTCCTACAAACTTTGAAAAGCAAACACCCCGATCAAAAAGGCAGGGAATAAGATGTCCTACTAACTCCTCGGGTCTTAAACACATGAAGCAACCACTAACCATGATCCTTTGCCTCTTTTGAAGATGGGCTAGAGTGAGGGTTTTATCAATTTTTAGCAAAAAGTGGCGACTTTGGGAGGGCCTTCAATCTTCCAGATCATTAGGGCTGTAACGGGTACTCGGATCTAAGCTAAACTGAGGGATCCAACCCTATTTAAACAGGTCTAAGTCCAATTTTCGGAGTTTGGGTCCGCCACCAAAGACTCGATTAAAAATTAGGTCAGGCAAATACCAAATCGTGTACCTATCTACCTGATTAATTATAAAATTAATCATTATCATCATCACCATTTGAACCTTATCTCAACTAATTGGGGTTGGCCAAACGAATCTTGTTCTGCTAGTCTATTAAGGACCATATACTTAGTTAAACCACGGGTCATCAACTCTTTTGTTACTATGCCCACCCACATCCTTTAAAGCCTTCTCCTTGCCCTTTTATAGTCTTCACTCTTCACTTGAACCGAATCACCCCTAACTGGTGCAATTCTTGGTCCCCAACTCACATGGCTGCACCATCTAAGTCAGCTTTCCCTCACCTTTTACCCATTGTGGCCACTCTTAAGCTCCCTCGAATGTGTTCATTTCTAAATCTATGCTTGACTTGCCACTCATCCTTTTCAACATCCTTATTTTAGTTACACTCATTCTAGGAACATGTTGTTCCTTGATTGCCCAACATCCTGTCCCATAAAGCATGGTTGCCCTTATCTTAGTCCAACCAAAATAAGCCAATCTCTCTCGCACACTTCCAAACCTCTGTCGAAATTCATATGGTGTTAAGGCCTTTCCTGTTTTCATCTTTCTCAAAGATTCTTTCACTTCAAAATCCCTAATCTTACAAAGGTTTCTATGATCTCCATCACTGCTATTCCACAAAACCATATCATCCATGTACTCTTTAATATCTTCTAATATCTTTTTGTTATATGAAGATTTAAGTCCCCTTGTATAAATATCCTCTTTCCATTTGCAGTACCTTTTATTAGTCATCCATGTCCTACCAAGATTCTCCTAATTTCCATCTTCGATCCTTATTGTGGTGCATATGCACTAATGACATTGTTCATCTTCTTGCGGTGCTTATGCACTAATGACATTTATCCTTTAAATCTTTGTCCATAAAAATTTCTGGCTTTTCCTCCTTTTATTTGGTCTCTTGTATAAAGGCTATGTTAACTCTCATTCACTTCATTGTTTCTACTAGCTCTATGCTCCTATCTATCAAAGTAATTACATCCAATGTGGGAAGATGAATTCTATTCTCATAGACTACCTTATTTACCTGCGCTTGTCCAAAATGATGTAAGAATCCATGCCCACTTTTCATTTCAACCTATGATGTTGGGGCGTGTCGCTTCTAGGAGATGACCTAGCTAGCCCTTCCCCATTTCAGATTGTGCTCTGGTGCTGTACAATGCTCTCTTGCAAGGAATGCCCTAGCATGAGCTTGAAACGTCATGTCGTGATTCATGAAAAGTGTGATGAAAGCTTTTATGTCAGTTGCCTACTTGACATGATCCTCTATTCAGGTTTGGGACTGACAATGAGAGCACAAACACACAAGTGGAGTTTAACATTAATATTATAAGCGTGGTTTCAAAAATTGGTTATGATACAATTGTATTGACCAACCCCATTCCATGAAACAAGGTTGTAGTAGTCTGCTTCAAAAGGAAAAAAAGGGGTCGTATTGGTGATACACTTCGTATTAGCATTGATACGAGGTCAATATGGGCATGAAGGGACCATGTAAAAAATTTTCCTCGTTTTTTCCAATTTTTCTTTAATCTTTTTACCTTTTTCATCATTTTAACCATGGAGAATCTTGAAACTCATTTTATACTAGATCCAGTGTTCGAAGTATCGGTATCGCTACAAGTTTCGCTAGACAGGGATACAGAAACAATATTGATATGGCGCGATAATATCGCTGATAACCAAAAATGTAGGGAAACATAGGAATAATGGTGGAATTTTTAGAGAAACTTCAGGAGATGTTAAAATGTACATATTTTCATATTTAGAAATAAAAAAATTACAAAAAGAATGCATACATAACAAGTTTCCATTTAATGGGGCCTTAAAAGCATGTGTTGTTGTAAGAAATCAGTCCAACCATCCCCTCCGACCTATTTAACCATCCAACCTTCCATCCAAACATCCATCGATATTGCAAAATATCAACAACACATGATATTTCACCAAGAAATCATCAACAATTGGAAATGAAACAAAAGATTGTGGTCTCAATATCTTGAATGTTGTGATATCGATAATATCAGGATATTATCAATATTATCAATGACAAATTGAACACTACATAAAACCATGTGTCCATGAAAAAAAAAATTTGAATAACATTTTTCCTAATAAACAAAATTTTTATGATATCAATACGTTGGCGATATTATTGAAATATCGTCAATACGCTTATCATACAAGCATTACCTAGAATTCACATAGTCGAAAATATTGGCGATGTTGATGCATTGGCAATACAAGTGACACCTAGAATTTACATAGTTGAAAATATTGATGATTACATTAGCAATATTGATATGTTGGCATTACTTAGTGATACGTTGCTAATACCTTGAATTTCTGATACTACCAGCGTTATCGGTATCGCTACTAGTGTTATCAGCATCGTTGAGCTGGAGATAAAGATAATATCGGAGATATTTCGATAATATCGGAGATAATTTGAACAACGACTAGATCTAAGCTTATTTTGGGGATGAAACACAGTTGTGTGATATTCGATGAATTGAAGCAGAGTGAACTTGATGAGGACATCCGCGCGCTTGTTCGAGTGTATGCAAGGAGGAGAGCATCGGTGTCCTTTTGGTTGGATGACCCGTACATGGGGCCCGCTAGTGGGCTTCGATCTTCGTGTCATCCTCCCGAGGAGTATCAGACCATTGATTTTCATTGATATTTCATTTTGAAAAGTTTGTGAGAGGTATTATGTGTTTTTGTAGGTTTTATGATTAGGGTTAGGAAGGGAAAAATCTAAAATTTGGAAAATTAGTGTTCATGAGAATTGGTGATTTTGAAACTAGGATTTTTAAAAATTGGGAAAAATAGGAAATTGGGGATCTAGGGTTTAGGGTAGGGTTATGGATGGGGAATCAAGGGGTTTTAATGGGGAAAGCAAGGGGAAATAAAAGGATTGAGTAGTTGTCCATATGGTCAGCCTAGGGGCTCGCACGTGTGGGTCATTGGCTAGGATTTTGGGGTCCTCAATGGTTGATTTTGGTTGGGTTGAAGTTAGATGATGAAAAGTTGAAGAAAAAGATGACTTAGATGGTCTTAGGTAGGAATTGAATAAGAGAGATGAAGTTTTTTTGGTAAAATACCTCTTTTGGTAGAAAGGAAGAGAGAATGAAGATGATAGAAGGAAGCCTCACACCTCTGTTAAATGGGGAATGGAATCACACCACACCCAAGCTCCAAATCACATGAAGTATTCTTCAAACCACATGAAGAAGAGAAAACATGAAGTGTTTTTTTTTTTTTTAATAATAATAATAATGGCATTAGGGCTTCACACACCCATCTTTCTCTTTTATAGTCTCATAAAAGACCTTTTATAAAAAGACGCTCTCAGATTAAATTCTTAACATAAAGACGCTTAATAAATTAAAAGTTATTCCTAACTCCCTAATCCCAATACAAATATAAGATATACCAAAAATAACGAAGCATGTAAACAATCTAAACAACTAAACTATTTCGTGGCCCATGGGGGTCCATGATCAAGATGTTCGATGATGATCCAACGGTCCGATGTGTCCATCAAGCTCCTATATGCAGCCCACGTGCATCTTCCCAGTGTGGGGTCTTCAAAGATGTATGAATATGTATGTGAGGTCTTCAATGTGGCTAGGAATGTGAATTAGGCCAAGTGGACCCCTTGTAATTTTCGTCTAGCCATAAGGAGATTGGCTCAGCCCTCCAGCTCGGTATGGTGCTTGGATGTCCTCATCACTAACTGACCAAATCCCTTAACAATGGCGTCACTTTCTATCATTCGCATTGTGTTTTTTAGGACCTAAAGAGGAGGAGGAAGATTGGTGGAGGACATGAGCATGATAAGTTGTACTATCTTGATTGTGACATTGTGAGTGCAACAACACAAAAAGATATCTTAGCTTTTCAATGGGACTACTATCTCGGTCATCCATCATTGAAGACTCTTAAGGGTGTCATTCTTTCCTTATTGTTGATGTTATGTCTAGAGTGTGATGTGTGTTAGTGGATTAAGCATCACCATGTTGTTTTTCCACAACATGTTGAGAAGTGTTGTTTAGTTCCTTTCTCTTTAGTTCATTTAGATGTTTGGGGTTCAATTAAAAATATTTAGCAGGTTCGGGTTTAATTATTTTGCTATATTTGTTGATGATTGTTCAATAATGACATGGTTTTATTTAATGAAAGATAGATTTGAATTATTTTATACTTTTAGGACTTTTTATATGGAACCAATCAGAAATGTCACAAAATCCCCAGCTCTTTGAGGATGTCCTCAGCGTCGAGGAACATGTACTAGGGTGTATGTGTGACTCGTTCAAATCATGAGCTAGAACAAATGAGATGATTTTTCCAGTATCAATGACCAATACCAATGAATGGGATAGAATGGAAGAACTCCATGTAAAATCAACTTAATTTGAAAATGTCTATGTTTTGATCTAATAATGCCAAGAAGTACATGTCCCAAGCTTTTGGTCAGTTTTTTTTTTTTTTCAGAAACAAAAAAATACATTAGACATTATGCGCGCACACCCCACAACAAAATGATGTTGCAAAATGGAAAATTTGTCATCTTCTTAAAGTAACTTGTGCGTTTTTAATTCACAGGATTTTTCCTAAGAGTTTTGGAGTGATGCAATACTCACAGCATGCTTTCAAATAAATCAAACGCTCTCATTTGTTTTAAAGGGTCAATCACCTGATCAAGTTTTATTCCCAAATACTCTATTGTTTACTCTACCTCCTAAATATTTTGGATGTGTTTGATTTGTCCATCAGTAAGAGTTTGGCTATGATAAGTTTGATCATTGAGCAGTTAAGTTAAATACATTTTTCTCGGATATTCTCGCGTAGAGGGATTATTGTTGTTATAGTTCGTTATTTCAAAGACATTATGTATGCACAGATGTTACATTTTTTTAGTCTACCCTGTCCTTTTCAAAGATAACAAATCTCTTAACACGGAAATTGTTCCCATACCTATTAAGGTCAATGAAGACATCTAACCTCCATCATCTACCATCTCTTCCATTCCCAATGTGCCTAAACTAAAGGTTCACTCATGATGAAAATAGATAGATGGCATAGCCGATCATGATGTGCCATCTACATATCTTCTTCATAGACTTGTGGTCTAGTGAGTTCTTTAGATATATATGATATTCTTATTGCCCTAAGAGAAAGTAAGTGTACATGTATGTATCATCCCATCTCTAAATATGTTTCCTTTCATTGCTTATGTCCAAATTTCAGCAACTTTGCCCTATCCTTGTCTTCTCACTTTTTCCTAAGTCATATAAGGAAGCTTTATTAAATAAGGAGTAGAAGCAGGCTATAAAGGAATAGATGGATGCATTTCATCAAAATGACACTTGGGAACTTATCACTCTTCTGACTGGTAAATGTGTTGTGACTTGTAAATGGGTCTATACAATCAAGTTTTATCTTGATGGTATGGTTGAACAGTTGAAGGCTCACCTAGTCGCTAAAGGATATACCCAAACACTTGTGTGTTGATTATAGTGAAACCTTCTCTCTTATGGCCAAGTTGAATTCCATTCAGGTTATACTATTTGTAGTTGTTAATCATGGTTAGCCTCTCTTCCAACTTGATGTAAAAAATGTCTTCTTTTATGGTGATCTTATAGAAAAAGTATATATGGAGCAACCTCTCGAATTTGTTGCTCAGAGAGAGTCTAACAAAGTGTGTAAACTGCAAAAGGCAATTTATGGGTTAAAAAAGTCTCCACGTGTATGGTTTGACAAATTCAGCAAGGTTGTATTAAATTATGGCTTTGTTTGAAGTTATGCTGATCATTATGTTTTTCTACAAAAGGATATTCAGGTCTCATTGTGCTTGCATTATATGTGGATGATATTATTGTTATTGGAAACAACAACAAGGGGATTAAAGAACTAAAGAAGTATATTCAACATCATTTTCTCAGAAAAGATCGAGGATTATTTCCTTGGTATACAATTAACCAGATCCAAAGGAGTTCTATCTCAATTGAAATATGTTCCGGACCAAGCTAGTTGACACTCCAAAGGATTCTAACCATAAGCTTGTAAGTGATCATGAAGATGCAGTAGAGGATCTGTGGAGGTACAGGAGATTGTATGGAAAACTTATTGACTTAACTATTACTTGACCAGACAATATTCTATGCAGTGAGCGTAAAAAACCAATTCATGAGTTTTCCAGGAGTACCTCATATGGAAGCAGTTAGTTGAATTTTGTGTTACTTGAAAGGAACACCAGGTCAAGGAGTTTTGTATAAACAAAATGGTCATCTTTGGGTCATAGGATATTCAGATGCAGATTAGGTGGGTTCCTTAGTAGTTAGACAATCCAACACTGGATATTGTACATTTGTGGAAGGAAATCTAGTCACATGGAAGAGCAAGAAGCAGAGTTGGGGTGAATCCTAACTCAGCCCATTCTCTCCTCTTCTCGGCTCTTCTCTATTCCATCTCTCTTTCCACTATTTTGTGCTTCTTATTGTTTGGTTTCTCTTTCCTTCAATCAACAGTTACCATTAAACTTCTTCCTCCAAGAAAAGTTTCAAAAGGACATGCCTAGAGATCATAACTTCTTTTTTTCGTTAATTTTCTTGGAATTTTCAATGTAGAATCAGAGTAGCCATTTTCAAGAAAATTTTAAAATCCAAATAGAGAAATAGTTGGTGAGAATGACCTCCAAGGAACAAGAAACATAAGATTGAAGCCCGATAAGACTTGAAGGAAATTGAGAAGAACAAATCATGGAAGATAAAAGTACACAAAAACTTGGATTCAAGAATCTAAAAAACATGCATTATTGGTCTACCATTGAAGTTAGTTTCCTAGTTAGAAAACTGATGGGGAAATATAGGGAGAGGAGGGAGGATCTCCACATGGTCTTTATTAATTTAGAGAAAGCATTTGATATCGTCCCTAGAGAGTTAATTTAGTGTATTGGGAAAAAAAAAAGAGTTTCAAGAGGATATATTGATGTGATTAAGGATATGTATGAGGGAGTGGTAACAAATGTTGCCAATAGAATTCAAGCTGGATGGGTAGTTTTATGTGATCATTGTGTACCACTCAAATTTGAACGGAAATTTTATAGCATAGCTATGAGACTCTAGCCATGCTATATGGTATAGAATGTTGGGCGGTTGAGGAACAAAATATTCATAGGATGTGTAACTGAGATGTTGAGGTGGATGAGTGGCAATACGAGGAAGGATAAAATTAGAAATGAATGCATTCCAGGGCACTTAGGAGAAGCACCAATCAGTGTTCGAAGTATCGATATCACTAAAGTTACGCTGGCTGGGGATATGGAAACAATATCAATATTGCCGATACTTGGAAATGTGGGGAAACATTAGGAAAGCATGTGGAAAATGGTGGAATTTTTCGGTGAAACCTCAGGAGATGCTAAAGTTTTCATATTTGCATATTTAGGAATAAAAAAATTGCATAAAGAATGCATACATAATAAGTTTTCATTTAATGGGGGTGTAAAAGCACTTGTTGTCCTAAGTAATCAATTCAATAGTAACCAAAATGAGTTCATATAATACAAATGCTGGTAGCATACAATAACTAAGACATAGAAAAGTAAATAAACTAAAAAGACATATCTATCTGGCCATCCATCCATCCAACCATCCCATCCATCCATCCATCCATTATCCATCTAGCCATCAATACTTATACACACATTCAAACATCTATTTTATCATACAACCATGTCCCCATAAAGAAATATTTGAAATGATTTTATTTTTTTTTAATAAATAGATTTTTGGCGATATTGATACATTTTCAATATTATCAAAATATTGCTGATACATTGGTGATACAAGCAACACATGGAATTTACACAGTTGAAAATATTAGTAATACATTGGCGATACAAGCGACACCTGGAATTTACATAATTGAAAATATT
Organism: Magnolia sinica; assembly: GCF_029962835.1. NCBI lineage: Eukaryota > Viridiplantae > Streptophyta > Magnoliopsida > Magnoliales > Magnoliaceae > Magnolia > Magnolia sinica. The sequence continues at coordinate 72,059,142 of NC_080581.1, forward strand.
GGCGATGTCGATACATCGGCAATTCTTAGTGATATATTGCGAATACCTGGAATTTTTGATACTACCAGTGCTATTGTTATCACTACCGCTGTTATCGGTATCGCCGAGCTGGAGATATGGATAATATTAGGGATATTATCGTAATATCAGGGATACTCTAAACAATGGCACCAATAGGTAATAAGATGAGGGAAAGTAGATGCGGATGGTTTGGTCATGTGCAATGGAGACCAAGAACCACACTGGTCAAAAAGAGTGAGTTGGTACAAGTTGAAGGCTCTAAAAGGGCAAGGGGAAGGCCCAAAAGAACCTGGGTGGAGGTAGTAAGAAAAAACTTGATGACCTTTGGCCTAATTGAAGATCTAGCCTTTGATAGAGTGGAATGGTTGAACGGGATTCATGTGGCTGACCCCAATTAATTGGGATAAGGTTTAGATGATGATGATGAATTTTCTGCTTGGTAATGTATCCAATGGTTCCTTGAGAATTGATGGAGCCAGGCCTGCAGTCGGTAGATCAACAAGCAGAGGGAGAACTGTTAGCAATTGTCTCTGATTTGAAGTCTATTACAAATTTGGAAATGAACATAGCCACATTGGTTGTTGGTGATGGTGACAAGAGAACGGGCTCTGATCTCCCAGGCCTGTTAATGAAGAACTAGTAGATTCGAATCTGCTGCAGAGTACTCAGAAATAGAAGGGAAAGAACAAATTATTTTTTTTTAATTTTTTAATTTTTTCTGAAATCCTGCTGAAAAGCTCAACATCTGCCTTTGAAGATGATGATCAATTTGTCTTTACATCTCCAGCTGAGGACCTCAAAACCTTATAATCTCTGCCTGAAAACTTGAAATCTACAGAACAATCAAATCTCTGTGAAAAGAAAGGAAGAAAGAGAAAAAGAAAAAGAACAACGCAAAATCACAAGAAAAATGGAGCAGCAGGTTGTAACTTGTAACAAATCATAGAGAAATGGATACACGATTCAGATTGCAGATATTTAGATTGTACCAGAAAAATATTACAGGGAAGTAAAAAAGAAAAGAAAAACACAAAAACATAGGGATGAAAAAGGCAATTGAGTTTCAAAATCACACAAAATCCTGCAGCTGTTGTTGAGACTGCCACAAGGTACTGTGAAACCAATTGGATGAAATGAACCTTAGCAGGTCAGAGATGAAAATCTGGAATATGATGATCTACTTAAATGGGGATCTACAATGATCTCTCTCGTAGTCAGATTTTGAATTGATAGATATCAGAGACACTGATACCATGTAATTTTACTATAAAAACTATACCATTCCATCGGTAATCTCCACTATATATGTAGTGTTGTAGATAATATCTACAGATGATATGGACCTAATCTTTCTCTAATTTGATTTGAAACTAAGTTACAGATAAGGGATAAGATTACATGAACAGAATACACAAAATAACTACAAGAAATAGGTCAAAATATCTGATCTGTCACACGTGTAACTATCACTCTTCACAGTTCTCACCTCCAAATCCTTTCATCATTTTCTGAGAATGGGATAAACAGTCCCTTCAGATGGGCATGAAGGTGGGTGGAAGACTTGATTTTTTAAAAAAAAAAAAATCTAAATTGAATATTCCAAATCACTTGCTTTCCTCCTGTGAAAAGAAACGTTCACCGTACTTGTCTTCTCAACTGCCAGGCTATAAATGTCACGACCCTAAATCTAGTGTTGGTAATCCATGATTACTATACACCAAATTTTGGTTGACAGCCTCTATAGAACTCCGATTTTGGGACTTCCAAGTATCACATACTAAGTCCCATAAGTGGGGCTCCATAAGGAGGATTTCTAAAAGTAAAGACGACAAACACATATCATTTCTCAAAATTTCATCATATTCAACATATATTACTGTGTACAACTGAGAACATCAAGGCAAAACCAAAACATAAATCATGTCATATTTACTATGCCTGATGTACATATTCAGGGTATTACAAAAAAAAGATATATACACTGATATGTACAAAACAAAAGGGACAACTGGAGTCTATAGCCTCTATTCCTGCAGCTCCCTTCTCTCACCTGAAAAAAATAGAAAGGAAAGCTTGAGCTACTAAGCCCAGTGAGTGCGTGTGTGCAGTGAAAATGCATGTTTCATGTCATGCTCATATAATGCACAGGAATGCACAGACTTTCTAGATCGCTAACAATAAAATAAAGATACAATGCATTAGGCCACTTTTTATGTTCTAAATCATTTTTATATACAGAGGTAGGACTTCTACCCACTTGTAAAATACATACTCTTTCAATGTTTCCACAACTTTTCATATTTCCCAATTGGATCACCAAAGTCTGAAACAGAGGTGGGACTCGCACATGATTGCTACCCACTTGTATAGACTTTTCCACCGTGGTCAACTACAGAGGTGGGACTACATAGTTCACGGGCCGAACTAGTCTAACCCACTTGTGTTGAACCTCACTATCTGCCTAATAGCAAGAAGTCATAAGTTGCTTGGCAAAACGATAGCGGACAATTTACGAGCTCGTTACACACAACCTATCTTTGCTTGTCTATAAGCAGGTCAGGTCAAACCTCTCAACCAATCGACACTCGTCGGTGGGAGTCGCTGCCTACTTTGGTATTTCGGCATTCTAGCGCTCTGTTCTTCCACCCAGTCTAGGCATTGGTTGCTCCCAATAATACCAATCGGGGTTTAGGGACTTTCACCTATGGACCTTCTAATCATGTCCGGTCGAATTACACATTTCCGGTGTGGTGTCCAACTCAAGTCATAACAAAGTATGTTTTATCGCATTTACAATCACTATATGCATAAGTCCACACACAAGCACAATATGTCATGGTTTTCAAGGCAAGCATAGGACGACCTTCCTCATGTGGTCTCCTCATACATTTAAGTTCCTCATACGGGTCTCATGTAAGACATCCGACTATGAATCATGCATATGATATGCACATGACATAGCCAATCTAAATCCAATCCGGGATTTATTCTGCTAGAAGACTTCATGCCACAAGCATGCTTTTTCTCAAGAATTAACTACATCAAAAGGATGAAGGATATTTCTTTCAAACGTTTTATCAGACAAGTAGCGGGCGGACTATGTAAGGGACAAAGAGAGAAACCATTAGAAATACGTGACTTTAAACAAAACTAAATCATCTCTATCATCTAATCTTCCATTGATTATTGCTAGATTTTCTGTTTTAGGGTTAGGTATTGCTGAATTTTCTGATTTCGGGTTAGGTATTGCTGACTTTTCTAATTTCGGGTTAGGTATTGCTGAATTTTCTGATTTCGGGTTAAGTATTGCTGGATTTTCCTTGAAAGCCCTATAAAAGTCGAGCTTTTCTAATTTAGGGTTAGGTATTGCTGGATTTTCCTTGAAAGCCCTATAAAAGTCGAGCTTTTCTAATTTAGGGTTAGGTCATTGCTGGAATTTCTGATGGAGTTGGTTAATTTATTGCTGGATTTTCTTTCAAAGCCCTATATAAGACTAGCTTTTCTGATTTAAATTAGTTAGGTTATTGTTGGATTTTCTTAAGGTTATGGCTGTTGGCTATCCAGTGTATGAAACAGATTTCGGGGCCTCGGGTCTTACAATAAAGATTCCTGAATATAGAATGAAGGGGGCAATCAACACATCAGACATTCTCCGAAAATACATTTTGTCCCATTTTTGACCCGATACCTAATTTCATCCTTGAAAACACTCCACTTTTATTATTTCTAATTCTATTTTTTGGTGACAATGACCTCGTTTCATACTGACAACACACATTTTCCAAGCAACACCATGTACAGTCTCCGTCCTTGTATTACCTAAACCTCCTATTGTCTTAGGTTTACACACCTTTCCATGCAACCAAGTGGTACTTTTTCCTTCTTCCATTTCCACAAAAAAAAAAAAAAGTCTCTTTTAATCCTTTTGAATCTGTCAATGAAACTGGTGTGAAAATTGGAATGTAACATGTAGTATATTGGCAAATTAGAATCAAATTTATAGTAGTGATTCTTCCACCTAGTGGTGTATTTTTGGTTTTCCATATAAAGAGCCTTTCCTGCTCCCTTGTGGATCCCATGGGCTTTTAGATGGTTTGCCAATAAAAAGTAGGATCCCGAGATAAGTGGACTGGAAGTAGTCTTGATGCAAGACATGGAAAATAAAATATGATATGCAAGATTTCAGGCTTAGATCCTACCAATTCAGAAACAATCACACAAATTCCAAGTCCCACATGAAAATCCAAACATTCAATTAAAAAGGGGAATCTATGCGGGTCCAAGCCGACACAGGTTAGGACTGGACCAATAAAAATTATAAACCAAATGATGTCAAAGGAAAATAAAATCAACTACTCATGCATAAAAATCAGTCCCTAATCCAAGGGATTCCCTAATTTCAATTCAAGGAACCTTAAGGTGATAAAAAAGGGGCAAATCAATTAGGAATCATGTAATCTAGGATTAGGATTCATGAAAAACGGCTATGAGAGGATAAAAGAGGATAAAAACCTGAGCCAAAAGATGATCCCGCGTGTGGACAGCAACAATGGCCCAAACGAACGTGCGTGTGATCCCGGCCGTACGTGTGTGGGGCCCACTATTCAGAAAAAGGTCACCTTGCTCTGGTCGGCCAGGGATGGACTCAAAAACCCCCAAATCTCAGCTCGATCCGATGTACGGTTTGTGCGTGGTGCTCCGCCGAAGTTTCAGCTCGCCTGCGGGCCGAAATCTGGAAACCTGCTGTAATAAAAAAATTTGATGCAACAAAAGGACAAATTCGAAGTACGGATGGTGGGGGAAGATGGAAAAAAAGATGATGGAAGATGGGGGTGAATTGGGATCGATGTGGCTTCGCACCACGGTAGTTAGCCCTTCGAAAAGGGAGGGCTTCGCACCCACTTTTGAATTCTTCCACAACTCACGAAGAGAGTAGAAAAATAAAGCAGGAATTTTTTATTAACTTCAATGAATGAAAAGAACTACAAGGGGTGCCTATTTATAGGGAGAACCCTATACCTAAAAACTCGCACCATGTGCGATACCTATTACTTGACGATGAAGTAAACAAAAATAAAAACCAAACAAGGAAATCTAAAGCGTTCACGATGTTCTAAATAATAACAATAAGCAAAACCTAAAATATAAAATCAATCCGACGAGTGGGCCACGATCATGAGATCCCATGGTGGGCTTTTCTTGACTATCGGGCCACTTTTCTGAACCAAAACTTGACTTCTAGCTAGGAGGCCCTCCCTGGACGTCGTCATCGAGTCAGATCGATGGTGGGGTCCTCCTTCTACGTACGTACGTGCGTAGGGGGCGGCGTGAGTGCGCGTGTGCGCGTGATGTCCCCATCAAGTCTGCCCTGCACCCCATAGTTGAGGCAAGACTCTCCACTACTTCTTCCATCCCAGTCATTTAAGGAAACTTAGAAGTTGTCTCTTCGAATCTTTGAGGGTCAGTTTACTTAAAATGGATTTAAATGTTGATTTCTGTCAATGCATTCGTGTGGTTCATTTTTATTTTTTTATTTTTATTTTGGTTTTGCTTCTATATTTTCTGATTTTTTATTCTTTGAGACAAAAAAAATATTTTTCAAATTTCTCTTTAGACTACAGTTACCAACTTTTTTCTGTTGACTGGATTCAATTGCTTCTTATCTTAACCCTAGTGCACGAGTTTACATCTATTTCTAAGTTTTTGCACATAGTTTTCATTGAATCATTGTTTCATATGGAATCACTGCCTATTAATTAGGAATATCTCACTGTTTATCCAGATAAAGGGTTAGAAACTCGTTGTCATCATCATCTTAGCCTTTCTCCCATCAATTTACACACACTCTCTCTCTCTCTCTCTCTCTCTCTCTCTCTCTCTCTCTCTCTCTCTCTCTCTCACATGGCTAATTGTGGTTGGATTTTAAATGTTAGATTGGAAAAATGCTCTATGATTGGCTGCCCTCCAGAAATCAACCCTTCCTCTTGTACATGTGCTCTTTTACCGCAGGGACCATTGCATTGCTTATGTTAATTGCTTCGACTGTCTGTTTTTGGATGCTACTATGATTTTATGATTTGAGTAACAAACACAACTTCTTTTTGTTTCTACCTGATTTCTATAATCAAATGACTTGGGAAATATGAAATGAGCACCATGGGCATAAAACTGTTGAAGGCAAGTAGTTAGAGAAAGTGAAGGATCGTGGACTGCATAATTTACCAGTTGCTTCCCCCAATAGTCGTCTGTTGATTTTCATTCTTGTAGGTATGCCTGAATGCACATTCCTCTGGAAAAGATATTGGTGCTAGCCACTTGCAACTGGTATTCCCTATATCTTATTAATCGATTGTTTTTTCTTCAAAATTTGCTTCTTTTTTTTTTCTTTTTTCTTTTTTTGTCTTGAGGGATTTCTGGCGAATTCGACAATGCATGTGGACTTGTTCTATTGTTTAAAGTATCAGTGATCAAAGTCACTTTAACATTTCCCGATATATATTGTACATATCACAACTACCTTGAGTGTTCTTTGTTTTATTGCAGGAAGGATCTCCAATTTCTTTTCCATTTTATTTCAGACTCTCAGCAACAACTGCCTTTACCAATAATAAGGTATCATTCCTGTTACCTTGGTAATGTGATGAACATACAGCCATTGTAGTTTGTTGATTATTAGTAATAGTATGTAAACTAATTTGGAGACGTCTATCTTTTAGCCTCAGTTAGATGGTTCAGGTTCTCCTGGATTGAGTTACCTCTTGCACAAGTGTGCAAACATCAATGCCGTGTGGGCAGCGCTTATAATTGAAGAATGCACTAGGCTTGGTTTGACAGTAAGTGTTAGTGATAATCTGAAGTTTGTTGACTTCTACAGTATTTTTTCTAACTAATTCTTCTTTTCAGTACTTCTGTATAGCACCTGGTTCAAGATCATCTCCACTTGCAGTTGCTGCCTCCACTCATCCTCTCACAACTTGTATTTCATGTTATGATGAGCGCTCGCTTGCGTTTCATGCTGTGGGCTATGCAAGAGGTTCTCAAAGGCCTGCTGTAGTCATAACATCTTCAGGAACTGCTGTCTCGAATCTCCTTCCAGCTGTGAGAAATAAATTTTGGTTATGCTTCTAATTTCATTTAATTATTCTCCAATGCTATTGTGTCATGATTTAGATATCCCATAATCAATTTGGTCATCTGGAGTCTGGACATGTGGTTGTTTTCTCAACCTTTAACATGGTATTTTTGAAATAACAACTTCTATTCATCTTATTAATAACTTTCTATCCTAGTTTATTCGTGCTTTAACTTATGTTATTTGAGTATAAGAACTTTTGAAAATTATAATATCTGTTTTGTGAAATATTTTTGTTTCTTAATAATTACAATATATATTGTATTCCACAGCACTCTCTATTTTGCATTGAATCCTTCGTTAACAATATTAATAATCTATTATTTGCAAGCTTTAAACAATAAAAAGCAATCTATTATTTGCAGGTTGTGGAAGCTAGTCAGGATTTCGTTCCTCTGTTGTTACTCACAGCTGATCGGCCTCCAGAGATGCTGGATACTGGAGCAAACCAAACAATCAATCAGGTTCTGAATTAACTCTAAATCCATGTCGTTATTGCTCATGTGCTGGATGAGCTTATCCAAAATGTTTTCTCCAAAATGATAAGTAATCTGGACCATATAACATGCTGGACGCACATCTTTAGCAATGAGGTCAAACCCTATATGCTAACTATGGGAGACATGGTTAGATACTGAAATGGAAAATCAAATGAAACATAAAACGGTTTGAAAAGCCCATCTGGCAGAACTATTTGTTAGGTCTCTTCTAAATTTGATGATATCTGGGTGATAGCTGAAGTTCTATTGTCCTTTTTTCTTGAAAGGCAAACTTGTAGTATCTATGATCATCAAATGCATAGAAAGGCTAAGTGCGTGGAAGAATTTGGACCATCAGCATTGAATTTGGTATGTAGACAGTTTAAAACATAAAGAAATATGCATGGGTCAATCGAACTTTTGCTAGGTCCAGCAAACTGTACATGTGGGCCCACTCACAAGCGATCCAAATGAAGAGGAGAATAGTTTGGTATCCAACGGTCAATTGAAAATGAATTTGGTATCTAGACAGTTTGAAACATGAAGAACATATATTTCTTGATCTAACTTTTGTTTGGCCCAACAAGCTAGACGTGTTGGCCCACCTTCAAGTGATCCAAATTTAGAGGAAACTAGTTTTTTTTTCCCCTTACTATGCATTCTTCTTTTTAAATATATTATGGACCTTCAGATATGGGGTGCACAGTCTTATATAAAAGAACAGCCTTAAGAAGGACCCTGATGAAGACATGTAAACAGTGAAAATAGAGAGAAGCCAATAGGTTTTCTGTATTTTAGACAACCCTAAGGGGTCAAATATATAGAGATTACAGTCAGCTATACAAGGAAAATAATAAAATCAGAATCCTCTACCTTTGGAAATGAACTATACTAGCTATACAAGGCATGTGGCCTGTCTGACATCCCCCCTCAAACTAATGCGGTTCATCAACAAGTAATAGTGTGCCAACTAGAAATGAGTGACGCACAGAAGTGAGGGACTTGGTGAGAATGTCTGCAATTTGATCATGGGATGCGACATGTGGAAGAGAAATGAGCCCAGACTGAAACTTCTCACAGATGAAGTGACAGTCCACTTCAATATGCTTCGTCCGTTCATGAAAAACTGGGTTAGAGGCAATCTGAATGGCACTTAGATTATCTACATGGAGTGGAGTAAGATTATGTAGATGAATGCTGAAGTCGGAAAGAAGTCCACATAACCAGACAAGCTCACTACAATCAGCTGACATCGCCCAATACTCGACTTCTGTGCTTGATTTGGAAACAGTAGCCTGCTTCTTACACTTCCAAGAGATGAGAGAAGTGCTGAGAAAAACACAGTAGCCAGTGGTAGATCTTTGTGTGAGAGCGCAACCGGCCCAATCGGCATCCAAATAAGCACGAAGGTCCAGAGTCGCCGTGGAGGAGAAGAAGAGTGATCGATCTAGAGTTCCACATAGGTACCGTAGGATGCGCAACACCGCAGTCATATATGTTAGAAAGCAAAAACAATGAAGGCTTTAAGGAAAATGATTCTCCTTTGCTTTTCTATGTATTTGAGACAACCTTGAAGGGTTGAATATATAGAGTTTTACAACGACTATACAAGGTAAAATGATAAATACAAAATCTTCTATTTATACATCGTCTATCTATAGAATCGGCTATACAAGGCATGTGGCCTGTCTAACATCCCCCCTCAAACTAATGCGGGTCATCGACAAGTAATAGTTTGCTAACTAGAAATGAGTGTTATGCAGAAGTGAGGGACTTCGTGAGAATGTTGGCAAATTGATCATGGGAAGCGGCATGTGGTAGCAAAATGAACCGAGATCGAAACTTCTCGCGGATGAAGTGACAGTCAACTTCAATATGCTTTGTCCATTCATGGAAAACCGGATTAGAGGCAATTTAAATGGCACTCAGATTATCTACATGGAGTGGAGTAGGATCTTGTAGATGAACACCCAAGTCAGAAAGAAGTCCACGTAACTAGATAATCTCACTACAAGCTGCTGACATTGCTCTATACTCGGCTTCTGTGCTTGATTTGGAAACAGTGGCCTGCTTCTTACACTTCCAAGAGATGAGAGAAGTACCAAGAAAAACATAGTAGCCAGTGGTAGATCTGCGGGTGAGAGTACAACCGGCCTAGTCAACATTTGAATAGGCACGAAGATCCAGAGGGGCCGTGGAGGAGAAGAACAGAGATCGATCCAGAGTTCCACGTAGGTACCATAAGATGCGCAATACTGCAGTCATATGAAGAGTTCGAGGAGCAGAAACAAATTGGCTGACAACTTGGACCGCGTAGGCAATATCAGGATGAGTCATTATTAAGTAAACCAGACTCCCAACCAAACGACGGTATAATGTGGGATCTGCAAGGAGTTCACTATCGTCACGGCCATATTGAACGTTAAGTTCCAAGGAAGTCTGAACTGTTTTCTGATCCGTTAAGGAGGCCAAGGCGAGAAGATTCTTGGTATATTTATGCTGGCTGACCAGGATTCCATGTATAGAATGCGAAAATTCAAGTCCAAGAAAGTATGTTAGATGACCTAGGTCCTTCATTTTGAAGGATGACTTCAGAACTTCCTTTAATGCTAAGATGTCAGTATCATCGCTACCAGTCAGAAGTAGGTCATCAACATAAACAAGAACAATGACGATTCCATGCTCAGAGGTGCGCAAGAATAAGGATGGATCATGACCACTTTGAGTAAAATCAGCTCCTATAACAACATCATGAAAACGTTGAAACCATGCCCGAGGGGCCTGTTTGAGACCATATAGAGCTTTCTTCAGGTGACAGACTTTATTGGCAGGGATTAAAGATCCAGGAGAAGGTTTCAAATATACTGTTTCTTGGAGGTCTCCATGAAAAAAAACATTTTTCACGTCCATCTGAGTGAGTGGCCAAGAGCGAACTGATGATACTGCCAGAAGAGTGCGAACAGTTTTCATCTTGGCCACATGAGCGAATGTCTCATCATAATCAATTTCGTGTTCCTGTTTATATCCCTGAGCGACAAGCCGAGCTTTGTATCGGTCCAATGATCCGTCAGACTTGAGCTTCACAGAATAAATCCATTTACTACCAATTAATTAGTGGTCAGGAGGTCGAGTAACAATGTCCCACATATGGTTATCATCCAATGTTGCAAGTTCTTCTGCCATAGCCTTCTTCTAACAATTATGACTGGCTGCCTGATGGTATGAAGTAGGAATAGATACAGTATCCAGGGTAGTATTCATGGCAGACATAGAGTATATCAAGCGATTAGGCTGTCGATGTTCACGAGTGGAACGACGTACCAAGATAGGATCTGGATCAGTTACAGGTACAGTAGGGAGAGTAGTAGGTGATGGATCTGTATGTGGTCGTCGGGAATAAACCTGCAATGGACAAGGAGGTAGACTTGACACAACCGGAATGTCAGGAAAAATAGTAAGACCAGGAGAGTCTGGTGTGGGCGAAGGAGGACCAGATGAATGGAAGGCAATATGCTCAAGAAAAACAACATGTCGTGATACCCGTACACGACGAGAGACTGAGTCATAGCAACGAAAACCCTTATGAGTTTCTCCAAATCCTAAGTACATACATTTTACTGATTTTGGGAAAAGTTTGTTATGTTCACGTGATGCCAAATGAACATAACATACACAACCAAAAACACGAAATGTGGAATATGTAGGAAGAGAACCGGTGAGAACAAAGTAGGGAGATTTACTATTCAGAATTGTGGTTGGCAACCGATTAATCAAGTAGACTGAATGCATCATAGCTTCTGGCCAGAAGGAACGAGGAACACTCATAGCTGTCATTAAGGTATTGGCAGTTTCAACAATATGGTGATTTTTGCGTTCAGCCACCCCATTCTATTGTGGAGTATTAAAACAGGCGGTCTGATGATTAATCCCATGACCCTGAAGATATTTACGAAAATTTGTGGAGAGATACTCTCCCCCTGAGTCAGAGCGGAGAGTTTGAATTTTTACTCAAAATTGAGTGTCCACCATAGAATGAAATATTTTGAATTTTTCAAACACCTATGACTTAGAGTGTAAAAAGTAAATCCAGGTGTAATGGGTGAAATCACCAATGAATATAACATAATATCGTAGTCCAGAGAGACATAATTGGGGAAGGACCCCAGACATCCGTATGCACCAGTTTATAAGATAAATATTGTAGTACTTAGAGGAAAGGAAATACACTTACGTTTTGAAAGGCAATAGGAAGAACAAGAATAATCCAAATCACGTTTATTAAGATAAATATTCCCTAACATGCTAGAAGAAAAGAGCTGAATCAAACGATCAGAATGTGGATGACCCAGGCGAAAGTGTCAGAGTTTTCACATTTTATTTGCCGAACAAATATCCGAGGAAGATGGAGAGAAGAAACAACGAGTTGGAGTAACAGATGGCTGAAAGTCCAGCACGTACAAACATCCATGCCGCCTACCCTTCTTAAGTACCTTCCTCATTGTTAGATCCTGCACAAAACAACAATTGACAAGAAAGATGACCAAGCAGTTATTGGATGTAAGTTGACCAACATAAATTAAATTTGAGGAGAGTTTAGGGACATGAAACACATCACGAAGGGTAAACTGGCGATGGTCAGAAGGAGAGAAAGTTAAGGAACCAACGGACCGAATGGGTAGTTTAGTGCCATCTGCAGTAGAAATAGCCTAATTGCCAGTGTAGGAATGAGTATTGCAAAGATGTGATATATCACCAGTCATATGATTTGAAGCATCGGAATCGAAGAACCACGGAGAAGATGAGGTGATACCTGACAAACCGGCCGCAGAAAGGGCCTGCACGATCTGCTGGATCATCGCAGGAGTCAAAGGTGAGGAACGACCTTCGACAGAACCAGTGGATGCAGTATCACTAATAGAAGGCTCGGAAGAAGTAGCTGTAGAAGTAGTAGAAAGAGCACCACCATGGCCACAACCTCGACCACCACGTCCACGGCCGAATGAGGATGCGTAGGCACGTGAACGACAGTCCTGAATACCATGACCAGTCCTTCGACAATATGCGCACCAATCTTTGCACTGAGCGACGACATGTCCTACTTTGTTACAACCGCGACAAGTTAAAGTAGTGGAACCACGGTTTGGTGCAGAGGTGGATACAGTAAGTGCCAGGTTAGATGGTCCCTGAGATGTCCCCTGAGAGAGGACCTGCAGTCGTTGCCTCGGCTAATAAATCATTAATAACCAAATTCATTAAAGGAGTTGGGCTACGGTTCAGAAGAGCAGCCCTGCACTTTCGTTCATTATGTGGAATATTTTAAAGTCATTTGGGAATTCTGGATCCATCATAGCCATCTCTGTCCAAATTGTAACCATTGTAGAGTAGAAAGCTTGAATACTTTTGTCACCCTGAGTAAGGTGAACCAAATCTTGTTCCAGGCGGTATAACCGAGCCACATTACTCTGTTGATATATTGTCTGGAGATGATCCCACATAGCCTTAGCAGTGCGATGTGGCGTGAGGCCAACAGCTATTGATCGATCAACCAAATCAAGAATCCAGGTAATAATCCGTCCATTTTTCATTTCCCAATCAGCCATTTTGTCGGCATCGGTGGAAGCGGGGATAGTAACAGATCCATCAATTAGTCCCCATGGACCTTGACCCTTGAGAAAACTTTGAAAGTGGATGGCCCATAGATTGTAGTTGGTGCCATCGAAACTACATCGTGGGGCCTCTGTACGGGAGTCTTTATCCATAGAGAGGACGAGATAAGAACAATGCTAAAGAAGAAAGTACCTTGCAGCCACAGATCAGAACAACAACCAGCAGGTAGGGATCGGATGTAGCAGGAGATGATGCAGATGCAACGGGAGAAGAAGAGGGAGTAGGGATCGAATGTAGGAGGAGATGATGCAACAGGCGCAGGTGCGTGCACGGGGGACGATAGGAGGTGTAGCAGGGGCGTGCGCAGGGGACGATCAAACGTGTAGCAGGGGCGTGCACAGGGGACGAGCAGACGAGCGTGGTGCGCAGGAGACGATCGGATACAGCTTGGTGCGGACAGGCCTGGGACGATCGGACAAGCGTGGTGCGGACAGAGCTTGGGACGATCGGACAGAGCTTGGTGAGGGCCGGATCTGACAGGGGAGTAGCCGGATCTGATAGGGGAGTGCCGAATCTGACAGACGGTGGTGTCGGTGATGAAGAAGATGCCGGATTAGGATCGGTGTTGCTCTGATACCATGTCAGAAAGCAAAAACAATAAAGGATTTAAGGAAAATGATTCTCCTTTGCTTTTCTGTGTATTTGAGATAACCCTGAAGGGTTGAATATATAGAGTTTTACAACGACTATACAAGGTAAAATGATAAATACAAAATCTTCTATTTATACATCATCTATCTATAAAATCGGCTATACAAGGCTTGTGGCCCGTCTAACAATATGAAGAGTCCGAGGAGCAGAAACAAACTGACTGACGACTTGGACAGCGTAGGTAATATCAGGGCGAGTCATTGTTAAATAAACCAGACTCCCAACCAAACGGCGGTATAATGTGGGCTGTGCAAGGAGATCACCATCGTCACGACCATAATGAACGTTAAGTTCTAAGGGAGTCTGAACCATCTTTTGATCCGTCAATGATGCGAAGGCGAGAAGATCCTTAGTATATTTACGCTGGCTGACCAGGATCCCACATTGAGAATGTGAAAATTCAAGCCCAAGAAAGTATGTTAGATGGCCAAGGTCTTTCATCTTGAAGGATGATTGCAGAACTTCCTTTAAAGCCGAGATACCAGTAGCATCGCTACCAGTCAGGAGTAGGTCGTTAACAAACACGGGAACAATAAAAATTCCGTGAGCAGTGGTGCGCAAAAAATAAGTATGGGTCATGACTACTTTAAGTAAAGTCAACACCTGTAACAACATCGTGAAAGTGTTGGAACCATGCCCGAGGTGCTTGTTTGAGGTCGTACAGGGCTTTCTTTAGGCTACATACCTTATTGTCAGGGATTAAAAAGCCAGGAGGAGGTTTCAAATATACTGTTTCTTGGAGGTCTCCATGAAGAAAAACACTTTTCACATCCATCTGAGCGAGTGGTTAAGAGCGAACAGATGATATTGCCAGAAAAGTACGAACAGTTTTCATCTTAGCCACGGGATCGAATGTCTCATCATAATTAATTCCGTGTTCCTGTTTATATCCTTGAGCAACAAGCCGAGCCTTGTATCGATCCAATGATCCGTTAGACTTGAGCTTGATAGAATAAATCCATTTGCTACTAATTATTTGTTGGTCAGTGGGTCGAGTGACAATGTCCCACGTATGATTATCATCCAATGCTACAAGTTCTTCTGCCATTTCCTTCTTCCATCAATCATGAGTGGCTGCCTGAGGGTGTGAAGTAGGAATAGAGACAGTATCCAGAGTAGCATTCATGGCAGACATAGAGCATATCAAGCGATCAGGTTGTCAAGGAACATAAACGAAACGACGTATCAAGGGGGATTCTGGATCGGCAACAGGTACAGTAAGGGGAGCAATAGGAGGTGGATCTGTACGTGTTTGTTGTGAGTAAACCTGCAACGGACGAGGGAGTGTACTTGAGGTAAAAGGAATGTCAGGAAAAGTGGTAAGACCAAGAGAGTTAGGTGCGGGTAGAGGAGGAACAAATGAATGAAAGGCAATATGCTCAAGAAAAACAACATGTCGTGATACCCGAAGACGATGAAAAATCTGATCATAACATCGAAAACCCTTCTGAGTTTCGCCAAATCCCAAGTACATACATTTGACTGATTTTGGGGAGAGTTTGTTATATCCATGTGATGCCAGGTGAACATAACAGACACAACCAAAAACACGAAATGTGGAATATGTAGGAAGGAAGCCGGTGAGAACAAAGAAGGGAGATTTACTTTTCAAAACTTTGGTTGGCATTCGGTTAATCAAGTAGATGGAATGCAACATAGCTTCCGCCCAGAAAGAACGAGGAACACTTATAGCTGTCATCAGGGTATTGGCAGTTTCAACAATATGGCGACTTTTTCGTTCAGCCACCCCATTCTATTGTGGAGTATCAGAATAGGTGGTTTGATGAATAATCCCATGATCCTGAAGATATGTCCGAAACGATGTTGAGAGATATTCTCCCCCTGAGTCAGAATGGAGAGTTTGAATTTTTAACCGAAATTGAGTGTCCACCATAGAATGAAATATCTTGAATTTTTCAAAAACCAGTGAATTAGAGTGCAGAAAGTAAATCCAAGTGTAACATGTGAAATCATCAATGAATATAACATAATATCTTAATCCAGAGAGTGACAGAATTGGTGATAGACCCCAGACATTCGTATGCACTAGTTCAAACATAGATGATGAATTGGTAGTACTTAGAGGAAAGGGAATACACTTACTTTGAAAGACGACAGGAAGAACAAGAAAAATCTAAACTACTTTTATTAAGAGAAATATTCCCTAACATGCAAGAAGAAAATAACTGAATCAACCGATCTGAATGTGGATGACCCAGGCGACAGTGCCAGAGTTTCCACATTTTATTTGCTGAACAAATATCTGAAGAAGATGGAGAAAAGAAACAACGAGCCGGAGTCACAGATGGGTCAAAATCCAGCATGTACAGACGACCATGCCGCCTACCCCTCCCAAGTACCTTCCCCGTTGCTAGATCCTGCATAAAACAACAGTTTGGAAGAAATATGACCAAGCAGTTATTGGATGTAAGTTGACCAATAGAATTAAATTCGAGGAGAGTTTAGGGACATGAAACACATCATGAAGGGTGAACTGGTGTGGTTGAGGGAGAGAAAATCAATGAACTAACGGACTGAAGGGGTAGTCTAGTGCCATCTACAGTAGAAATAGCTTGAGTTCCGGTGTAGGGACGAACGTCGCAAAGATGTGATACGTCACCAGTCATATGATTGGAAGCACCCAAATCGAAGAACCATATAGAAGATGAGGATATACCTTACATACCGCCAGTAGAAAGGGCCTCCACGATCTGCTGAAGCATCGTAGGAGTCAAAGGAGAGGAAGGTCCTTTAGCAGAAGTAGGAGATGCAGTATTACTAACAGAAGGCTCGGAAGTAGTGGCAGAAGTAGTAGAAAGAGCACGATCACGGCCATGACCTCGACCACCACGTCCACGACCGAAAGAGGAAGCATAGGCACGTGAATGACAATTCTGAATACCATGACCAGTCCGTCGACAATAAGCACACCAATCTTTGCACTGAACGATGACATGTCCCACTTTGTTGCAACCGCGACAAGTTAAAGGAGTCGAACCACAATGTGGTGCAGATGTGGATATAGCGAGTACCAGATCAGATGGTCCCTGAGTTGGGGACGGGGGAGAGAGAACTTGCAGTCGTTGTTCCTCAGCTAATAAATCATTAATAACCGAATTCAAGGAAGGAGTTGGGCTACGGTTTAGGAGAGCAGCCCTACAATGCTCAAATTCCAGAAGCAGTTTCATAAGAAACTGTCGAACTAGCGCATTATCGCACATTGTTTGGAATATCTTAAAGTCATGAGGAAATTCCAGATCCATCATAGCCATTTCCGTCCAAATTGCAATAATTGTAGAGTAGAAAGATTGAATACTTTTGTCAACCTGAGTAAGGTGAACCAAATCTTGTTCCAGGCGGTATAACCGAGCCACATTACTCTGTTGATAAATTGTCTGAAGATGCTCCCACATTGCCTTAGCAGTGCGATGGGGCGTGAGGCCAACAACTATTGACCGATCGACCGAATCGAGAATCCAAGTAATAATCTATCCATTTTTAATTGCCCACTTAGCCATTTTTTTAGTATCTATGGAAGGGGGGACAGTAACAGATCCATCAATGAGTCCCCACAAACCACGTCCCTGGAGGAAACTCCGAAAGTGGATAGCCCATAGATTGTAGTTGGTACCATCGAAACTACAACGTGGGGCGTCTTTGTCCATAGATCTGAATTGATGGAAACCAAACCAAGGAAGGAGATACCTTGCAGCAGAAGGGCTGGTCGCAGCTACGACAATAGAGCAGCAACAGCAGGGATGGTTGGACGCAGCAACAGGGGTGGTCAGACGTAGCAGAGGTGGCCGGAGTAGTAACAGGGGTGACCGGACGCAGCAACTGGGGTGGTCGGACACAGTAGGGACGGTCGGACGTAGCAGTAGGGTTGGCCAGAGCAGCAGAGGTTGCCGGATGCAGCAGTAGGGGTGGCCGGACGCAGTAGTAGGGGTGGCCGGACGCAGTAGGGGTGGCTAGACGCAGCAGCAAGATGGTCGGATGGGCTGTATGACGCTGCAGGGGTGGTCAGACAGGGCTGTGCAACACGGCAGGGGCTGGATCGGTCAGGAGGTGGTGCCGGTGACGAAGGGGGTGCCAGATTTGGATTAGTATGACTTTGATACCATGTAAACAGTGAAAACAGAGAGAAGCCAATAGGTTTTCTGTATTTTAGACAACCCTAAGGGGTTGAATATATAGAGATTATAGTCAGCCATACAAGGAAAATAATAAAATCAGAATCCTTTACCTATGGAAATGAACTATACAAGGTATACAAGGTATACAAGGCATGTGGCCGGTCTAACAAGACAAATTCCAAACCAAAGAGTCCTCTGCTGCTCCTTGAGATGGATAGAGGCCCTACAAATGAGACAACAAGGTCGTTAGGGCGTCTATTTCTAAATCAAGCATTTTCCTCCTAAGAGGAGGGGTCCACGCACCATTCCCCCCCCCCAAAGAGAAGCACTCAGCTACTGAGATGTGAATGTTAGGACTGAGAGAGGCCTAATAGATTCGCAGTTGCCCAAAACTAATCTCAATTTATTCAGCACTTTTGGGGCAGATTTGGCAATCCCACAAGAGAAAAGATGAAATGACAGTGAGGAAGCTCAGCAGTCCTCTAGTCTTATACTAGAGATCAGTTCACCACTCTCCTCCTCAACATATTACATTAGAGAAACAAGAGAACTTGCTCAAAGAAAATATCATTCAACTGTCTTATTTCATTGGGCCTATGCCTTATTTATAATGAATGTTTACAAGATTTCCTCATTGAGAAAATCTCTAGCATATTCTAAGGAATCCAAAAATAGAATTCCATGTGAGCCAAGATTTGGAAATAAGAAAAACCCTTAAACATGAAAATCTAATAATACTTATTTCTAACATAGAGATATTTTTCTAACATAGAAATATGAAAGCAAGGAAATTAGGAACAAGCTAAAAAAGGAAATTGGGCCTTTTATTGTGCACACGTGTGGAGTGTGCATGTGTGGGATGTGGCACAATACATGAGCTGATTATGCAAAGAACCTCTTTTTTCCAGAGATCAAGCCAAATCCCTATTAACTGAACTAGAACAACAGCTCCCTTAAGAGAGCAATCAGTCCCTTGTTGAATCCTAGTAATTGAGCCTTCAGTAATAGGAAGGCAAGCTTCCTTCAATCTTTCAGTGTGGATGTGAGGCATCACTACTAACCGCTGAGCATGAGGGGTTTAAAGGAGAACTTGTTTTTTAGCAAATCCCATCTGCGACCAGCCCATATGGCCAGCTGCCAACTTGAGACAGAATCTGAGCTGACAGTGAGAACATATGATTGATCAGGAGATTTCCGCTGCTCCTCAACAATATCGGAGTCAGTTATCACTACCTCCCTACCTCCTGCATTCACTATTCTGCTGCATGATATTCCATTGGGGCTGCCTTTAGAGCTTCCAATTGAGCCATCACTGATGCTTTCCATCTGGTATGGATGTCATTACCACATCCCTATTTGATGACCCACTCCTTTCACCACCTTGCAAGATCAATTTCCCCTTCTGCTGGACTTTCTGCAGCCTCTTTCCTCCCATTGCTGACTGGTTGTTCCAATTACACTAGATAAGCTCCAGGCTTCCTTGCCCTGATCTTTCTTCTGCTAATAGGTCCATGCATAAAATGGCTGCCTTAGCTTCAGTTTTTGCTGCAAATCTTACAAAAGAATAACCGCTCCTGAACCCTGTTTTATGATCCACCGGTATTGCTACACCTGTGATCTCCTGGATCGTCTGAAATTCCATTGAGGTTCTATATTCAATTCCTCCAGAAAATTATCAATGAACACCATGCAAATCTCGCAACCCTGAGCTCTTTTCTTAAGATTCGACCTACAATTACCCACTGGATTCCATTCACCTTCCTCCATTGGACCCAACAACCTCCTTTTGGGTCCCTAATCCCAATTTGAAGCTCCCTGCCTTATATTGGCAGTTTGCAGCTTTAACAACATATGGCCAGACCATCTTAATCTCTCCATCATTTTACTTTCTACTGGGCCTACTCATAAAATGCTTCTGATGTCCTTATTTTTAATTCCTTTCTAGCCTTTCGCACATCGTCGTCCACATCTACATAAAACTCATCTTCTGCTTACGTTGCCTCCTAATTGCACCACATTTCACTATAGAGCAAATTCAGTCGAATAGTTTCTTATAAAACTTACGTAAAGTTTCACTAGCAGCCGGTTACCAGATAACACTCCAAAAGGCTCTCCCCCACTTCATCCACCAAGACTCAACTCTCTCTCTCCATCTTTTTAAATTATAGAGCCAAAGTAATACACACATTGCTTTGATGAATGTCTTGACTGCTAATTTTATCTAATCACCTCTGTGGTTAGTTCATTATAAATAAAATGCAAAAATTGTCTCGAGTCTTGACGTCCCACAAAACAATATAAATTCCTACATGTTCGACAGTAATGGGCTCTATATTCAGGCACTATTTACACTGACCCTTTTGATAGACACACTGTTTCTTTCTTCTTTGGTAATACAATATTACTAAGTTGTACAATTATATACCAAAAATTAGACAACAGGTGCATCTATCAAATAGGTCAGGGGTAAGTATCAAGTTCTATAATGTCATCCATGTAGACAACGTAGAACTAAATAATGTTTATTGCTTGGTTTATATTTTAGTTCATTATGCCCCTGGTGACTGTTGTGGTTTACTTGGTTTACATTTCAGTTCATTTTGTTACTTGTAACTGATTTGGGTTGTAATTTCATGAAACACAATGCTGTTAGGATTGTGATTGCCTCTCTCTCATTCTTTTCTGTTTTCCCCACAAATAAACTTTCAATTCAATATCCACTAAAACCGTCATCTTTTATATAGCAGTTTATCATTTGCATGAGGTGCCATAAATAGTTCAAAAGTTGGATTTCATAATTCAACTTTTGATTTCCAAATCTAATCATATGTAAATGTATTCCTATTGACCTTACCGAGATTCTGCAATGGATGAGCTTTCAGGGTTGGTACTTAGATTTGTGCAATTTCCTTGGACTCATTCTTTGATGTTTATGGTTGCGATATTTGAAAGTTGCATCATTTGCTTCATAAAAGTGGTCTGGGTGATAGAAATGAATGACCGAGGTTCAATTGAAATGATGCTCTTTACTACAATGTCTAATTGCACGTCTCATAATTTTTGTTCAATCACTCATACACCTGATGGGATTTTAGGTCAATCATTTTGGCTCATTCGTGAGATACTTCTTCAGTCTTCCTCCACCCAGTGATAACATTCCGGCGAGGATGGTACTCACGACAGTTGACTCCGCCGTGTATAGAGCAACACAAACACCATCCGGCCCTGCACATATTAACTGCTCTTTTAGAGAACCATTGGAAGATTCTCCAAGGGAGTGGACATCGAGCTGTTTGAAAGGACTAGATTTGTGGATGTCAAAGATAGAACCATTCACTAAATACACCAGACTGGAACATTTTTATGCATCTAATGATGTTCATGAACAAGTTGCAGAGGCTCTGGAAATGATTCAACATGCTAATCGGGGGCTTTTAGTTCTTGGTGCTATCCACACAGACGATGAAATATGGGCAGCTGTTCTCTTGGCTAGGCACCTCTTCTGGCCAGTTGTAGCTGATATCTTGTCAGGTCTGCGGTTGCGAAAAGTTTTAAATTTGTTTCCTGAAATTGAAAAGAATTTTCTATTCGTGGATCATTTGGATCATGCAATGCTCTCAGAATCAGTTAGGAGTTGGACAAAGCCAGATGTGATTGTTCAGGTATGCTTTCATGATGCCCATTTTTTGCATTACATCACAACATTGATGATGCTTCTTCCAGGAGACAGTCCAGACTTTTATTTTATTTTATTTGTTTCTGATGAGTAGATTGGCCAGTGTTGGACTAGATTTCTATGTAGGGATTTCTCTCCTTGACTGGTCTCTTTTATTTTTCCTTTTTATTTTTTATTTTTTGTGCTGAGTGCTCCCATGTTTCTCTTTTTATTGAATATCACTAGTAATATCGAGATCTGGTTCAACTGCTTTTTACATCCATATAACACATTTACCATCTTCCAAAACCTTGTTTGCAGACCATTTTTCCACAAGGCTTCTTACACAGAAGCACTTAACTGTCTACAAGGGCCTGTTTGGATGCCTGGTTGAACCCACTACAAATATATTTGCATAAAGCTACTGGGGTTTTATCACACAATCTTTCTTCTTCTTCTTCTTCTTCTTCTTCTTCTTCTTCTTCTTCTTTTTTTCTTTTCTTTTTTTTTTCTTTTTTCTTTTTTGTTTTTTTCTCCTTTCCTTCTCCTCTTTTCTTTTCTTGTATCGTTTTTTTGGAAAGATAATGTATTTTATTAAATACCACAGCAAGAAACAAGAGCGATAGCCAAAGTGGGAGGTGGTCATCTTTATCAAAAAAGTCCATTCGATTGGGAGAAATTTTAGAAAATCTTGAAATGATCCTTTTTCCAAAAAAATACATTGTGGGGCTTGAAACTCACCTTAAACGAGCCTAGAAAAATCCACAAAAATCACCATAAATATTCTAAAATCAAGATCTTTTAAACCATACCCTTCATAGTCTACAGGTCCAATGTTAGCCATATGGACATTGAAATTAGCAGTGTATGATAGCCATGAACAAAACCATAATCAAAATCCGATCTCTCATTGACTGATACTGAGTAGAAGATTGGA